>NC_056731.1:1755285694-1755358194 GCF_019279795.1 Protopterus annectens | reverse complement strand
ACCCATACCTAACAATCTGTTATTGCACACACTCTGGTCAAGGCTTGACAGGATGCAGGTGTTAATGTGACATATTTTGAGAATAGCTGTCATACAGTTTGGGTGACATGCTACAATGACAGGTTTGTTTTCATATATATTCTCTGACTATGTTCAGGTCTGACTATCAATTATAGGTCAGTAAATGCTGCCTACATTTCTTGGATCATTACTCTGATTTGTCAGGGGAACAGGTTACCGGGTAGCAGATATTGGCCTTTTATCTGGACAAATCAGAGCAGTTGAGGGGTATGACTATGTCTATAGCTTACTACCTGAACATTCTGCCAGTCTGTACAGTTGGTGGTTATGATTATGCTTACAGCTTAGTATCTAAACATTCTAGCATATTCTGTACAGTTGTTGGGTCTAATTATGCATACAGCTTTCTATCTGAACATTGTCACAGACTCTGTACGGTTGGGGGGGTATGACTATGCATACAACTTACTACTACTCCCGGGATTCAAACCCCTGCTATGTGTGGTAAAAATATTACAGTTGACACCACAGTACACTGTGCTATCAGGGAATTGGTGTGAAGCATTCCAATGTTTTCTAAGTCTCCCTCAGTTGTACAATATAACTGACCTCTTGGGACTTCCAACATTATTATACTGAACCTCCTACATATTTTATCTGCGTTCAACAGTGTGGGTAACACTGCTTATTACAACAGTACTATTTATAGAATGCAACACACACTACAACATATGAAAGCAGAATGTACACAAGCACTCCAGGGGTTATACTTTTATTCACAAGATATTACACCTTTATTTCCACACAACCTATATGACAGTCTTCCTGCCATATTGTCTAGTTTATTCAGTACATCCCATACACAATACATTTTTATACTGGTACAACACTTTCTAGAACTCTTATATTTATTTGTTATGACAGTACATGCAAGATTATTACTAACCTGCCTCATGACGCACCCTTTGCAGCCTAGCAGCATGGGCTTGCTGGTTTGCAGCCCGCTCATCTGCAGCTGTCAGAGAAATACAGTGATATTTAGCAATTACCTATCCACCGCATACACAAACTAGGCGATCATTATCTATGTAGTAGAATGAGTATTTACTCAGTGCTGGGGCATAGGCCATCTGCCTTGATTCTTGGATCCACTGCTCCAAGAGATTACCCCTCCATCGCTTCAGGTTAGCATGGTGATGTCTGACCTGCTCACCAGTCCGGGGGATACTAGTGGCATTGGTGAGGTCACAGGCGAGACCGTCCCAGACCTCCATGTTATACTGAGAGCCCTGGTACTGGCCCTGCAGTAGTCTCTGCTCATGGTGTTTTACCAAGGGTCATACCATGAATCTGGACTCGTGGGTGCCCCAGCGATGCGATCTAAATTGAGTGCCTTCCCCTACTCCAGCCATTCTGCCTACAGTAGGGAGCTGCAACCAGTTATGGGAAGTATTCGCGCCTGTGGGGCTTAAATATGCCCGATTTCCTGCACTTTCCCGTGATTGGAAGGTTTTGAAAAGGCTAAGCTATGGGCACACTGGCTTACCTAATGTTGGCATTGCTTAAAGGGATGTACCATTGGGCAGACTGAGCTAGCCAGCCTACACATTGCTTACACCAAGTAAGCAGAGCTGTGCAATGCTTAGCTTCACTTAATATTTAATTAGCATTATATTTTCCTTTTGGCATTGATTTATTATTTGTTACATGTTATATCTGTGTCTGGTATCCGTGATTCATGTGTACATAGACTTTATGGGGTCCTGGGGACTTCAACACTTTATTACAATAACACCTCACATCTGGCCTTACTGCAGCACTCCAGTTCACATATTTATGTTATGTGGCAGGTTATACAACACCACACTGTACATAGATTCCTTTCACATTTTCAGTTTGATTTTCTAATGGTGAGGATTTGTTTGTTGAAACCTCAATCTTATGTACTGCTATTATGGCTTAGTGGTTAACTACTGTGACTGTAGTGTATAGGGCCTTGGATTCGAGCCTTGCAGAGGCTGTTTATTTTGTTGTTGGGCAGAACACAAGCCGTTGGATACAGAGTGATTAAGGCACTTTAAAGCAGTTGTAAGCAGGTTTGCACGGGTTTGCGCAGAGCTAAGCACTGCTAACTTTCAGTTGCAGTTTCTTACACTCAGCTTCTAAATTGCTTAGTCTGTGTGTAGGCAGTGCTTACCCCTGTGCAAAAGCACTTAAACACACTTACTTTTGCTTACATATGCTTACTACTGCTTATATATGCATAAACCTGCTTACTAGTGCCTTTTTCATTATGACACTGACACTTCACATGTGCATTTCCTGCAGTTCTCCAGTTAATAAATATATGTTATTTAGTGGGTTTTGCAACAAAAATATTGGTTATGATGTACTTTGCCAAGTAAAATAGACTGTGCTGCAGTGGGATTCGAAAAGGGAATGCCTGCTCATTACACAAATGCTCTGCCCACTACACTATTGCTGTGCTGCTTCATTTGCATATATCTTCCTTGTTATCCTCTTCAGCCTTTTAAGCTGCTTTAACTGTAGCTAAGCATTGGGCACACCCGCACACCTATGGTTAGCTGTACTCAGATTTAAAAAAAACATAAAGGGGTTTCTTCATTTGATTTTTATGTACTGTTGCTGTTGTACACATAGGGAACTGTTGGTGGGGATATGCGGACACCTATGAGCGATCTGGCTCATTTCTTACCACTTTCTGCTGTTCTACATTGCAGGGGCATGTTTATTCTGATACCTCTGCTCTCAGACATGCCCCCTGCACTCGTACATGCTCTGTGTAAGCCTAGGAGCTTAGGCAGCGCACCTTCATTAATATGTATGGCGCACCTTCATTAATATGCATGGCGCGCTGCCATTTGCTCCTAAACGGGCGCTTCCATGAACGGAAGATTAGTGAATCTGGGGGTTAGTCACTGAATGTAAGTTTAGTTTGGCTCTCATAACCCTATAAAATTAGAATATTTCTCATAATAATAGCAATTATAAGTTTAATAAATACAGTATGATTTTCTTTCACTTTTTACTCAGAGGCATTTATACTGTACTGCATTCTCAAACCACATTTACGGGATAATTTTGCCACACAAGCATTAACAATTTCATGTAACATTAGATTAGTGTGACTACTTACTAATTTTACCTTACATAACTTTATGAAGGGGAAGAAGCACAATATATTAATCATAGATTTTAATTAACTAAAGTGTTTTATCTAAATAGAATGAGTTATGAAAATAGTAGTTGCTTTTGCATATGGGGAGAGAGCAATTCAAGGGAAAGATGTAACCATATTATTCTTTCGTACTTAATTTACCTTCATAGACAGATGTGTTTCTGCATTGTACATATAGTTATATTGTTTTTTTTCTCTACATATTAGAATATTAGAACTACATTATGCATTATTGTTTATTTATGAGAGTTGAGGAGAGATTATTCGTTATTTAAGGTCAAGAAATTGTTATTACTGTTTACAGCTAAATTGGTGAAGGAACAGGATGGCTAAATAAATGCTGAACTAGGAGATGAATCAATTGTGGTATTTCTAATACCCTAGTAAAATGCAAGCAACACAGCTAGATAGTAAACCAAGAGGAGAACTTAAATACATATAGACTTCAACATTGTCTTGAAAACAAGATACTTATTATTCATATCTGTTTTTAGATATTTTTTCATTTGTATATCTCTCTTACTTTTCTAAGCACAGAGGTGTAGATTACTGCGTATATTGTTAAACATGAGATCTCAGTACTATTGTCGCTATATCTTTAATATTATTTGGACATGTAACACCCCTGCACTGGCCCAGTATTGAAGGATCCTCAATCCTCACCACTAGCACCAGTGAGGGATGTACACATCGGGAGGATGACAACTACACACACAGTAAAGTACAATTTCCCTTAAGAGCACACAGTGATCACAGTCAGTCTGGGGCTGGTTTCTCCCTTTTTCACCAGATCCCCAATAAAACTCCTAACTGGCACAGCTACAGGATTAAGATCTCAGCCAAGCCAAAACATCCAGCACCCTCACTTGTCCAACCAGTACTTTGTGTCCCTGCCCAAGTAGCTGACACACACTGAGATTTGATTTACATATAAACACAAGCACACACACACACTCCTGGGAAAGGCTGGCACAGGTTTACAAGCTATGCCCCCTTCTGCCCACACTAAAAGGTAGTTACCACTGCCACCAAACAACTCTTTATCAGCTACTATAAGGCCATTCCCAAAGGGTGATCAATCCTACTGTGTGATGTTACTATTATCCAAATGGCAAGTGTGACCAAGACTTCCAAGGCTATTGGAGTGGCCTATACAGTGTCACTAAATACATATGCAAGTACTCTAAGAGCTTAAATATCTCCAAACAAACCAACCACAATTAAAAGGTTTAAATATATTTAATAATAAAAGAACAAGACAATACTCAAACACAGTAAATACAGAGTTCAGAATCACAGGAAATATTTTAAAACAACATTGCAGGACAGTCTCAAATAAATACAGAACGCATCTAAACTAATCTTACTATATTCCTAGCTATCTCTAAAATACACACTAAGCCTAAAACCTACTTACAGAGCAACAAGCAGGCAGAAGTGTTGAGTGAATGTTTCTAGGTCCAAGACAAGATACAAAATGCACAGTCTCTATGAGAGTTCCCAAATTGATATCAAAACATTACTGCTGGGTCAGACATCACTCTGTCACCTGCCTTCAGTTCTCAGGATAACAGAAACCAACATCTATGTGTCAAAAATACTTCTCTCTCAGATGTGCAGCTGCTAGGAAGTAACAGAGCAATCAATAAAAACACTTTAGATTTGAAACCTAGTAATTATTTCTGTTTCAATATAACAGGAAAACCTCTAGCTCTAGACATTGCGTCTGCTTGCTGCACTGAAACTTTTTATAGCATATCGTAAAGCACTTAATTTCAACTTATTTTCTTGAAGTTTTGTAAGTTAACTCAGTATGTTCCAACAACTTTTATTAAAACATATATTTGCACAGGTATATAGTTTCTACACATTTCTGTTTTTTTCCAGTAGGATACACTTTGGTTACATTCTTGAAGCTCAGTACATAACATACAGTTCAACACACACTTCTGCACCAGTAGTTTAAAATACATATAACATATAGTTTTCTTACATTTGTAAAATAAGCACAGGAATCATAATAATATTCACATATGACATACGATTATTTACAAAATTCCAGATAGCCGGGCTGACAGTATTTCCTTCTGTTACAATTTTATATAAATCATATTAACATTTTCAAGTGACATGCAAATATTTACAAAATTCCAGATAGATGGACTGGCAGCATTTCCCTGGTGTCACAAGACTTATAGATTTAAGTTAAGATTTAAGTTATGTTTATATGACAAGTTACATTAAAATGTTATTATAACCTACATTCATATTTTATTGCTTCTGAATATTCAGACATTCAACTAAGCTCTGTCATAAATCTACAAAAGCTATAGCTCAAGAAATTTTGGAGGGTTGCTATTTACAACTTTAATCTGTTAACTGAGTTGATAAAAGGCAATAGTGCTACTAAGGTTTAGTGTAGCAACTTAAAGTTGTTAAATGGTGGTTTTGATGGGTTATTCATCATACCAGGAGCTACATTTTCCATGGTTAGAGTTGTATATAGTTTCAAACTTATTTTAATAACATTTAGTACAAGTTGTGTGTCCATAGCAGAATCTAGAGTACACAAACGTACCTCTAAAAATGTCTACTTATAAATGTATATCAATAAATGTAAATGGTCTTAACAACCCTATAAAGAGAGGAAGCATAAATCAAACAAAGTAGATATTGCTTTCTTACAAGAAACTTGTTTAAATAAAAAGGATTCAGACGGAATGACTTTCAAAGGTTATTAAATACTTGTGGAGTCAGACCATCAGTCCAAGAAAAGCAGTACTATGATTTTATGGGAGAAATCTTTACCTATACCTAAAATAATTGATTCATATTCAGATAAAAAATGGAATGTTAAGCCTAGTTATTTTGGGTGTATATTACATTATCGAACTTTTAAAAGTTCGAACGTCATATGGTCTAAGCGATATGATCAAACTTTTAAAAGTTTGAAAAGTAAAAAAAAAAATAAACAGAAAAAATCTACCAGACCATTTTAAGCAGGGGGGCTTGCCCCACACCCCACCACTCTTTAAATGTACCAACTCCAAGCTCGCACTACAGTGCAGGAAAGGCGAATATTCCCATTCCTCACTGTATCGAGAACTCCGTTGAAACGTTCGAACTTTTAAAAGTTCAATCATATGGTGTTGACCATATGACATTTGAACTTTTAAAAGTTTGATAATGTAATATACACCCGTTATTTTAGAGATAAAAAAGCATACGACATTGGCAAATACATATTGGATACCTGGTGTTGGTGCTAGAAAGTACAGTTGTGTACTCTTACCATAAATGTAGATGTTCGAGTATGTTCACTGTTACAGTCATTACTGTAGGGTTCTTCCTGCTGACAGCAGCCCTTGATCGGCCAGAGTCCCAAAGTCGGGTCCATCGTCAGCTGAAGTCGCTCCTGCCCTGACGTTAGTGCGCCAGGGGTATAAAGACCTCAGCCGACGCCATTTTCCCCAGTTTTTCTTGCCCCAGATGTCAGGTGCCCAAAAATAAAGGCCAAAAGCTTAATCAAAAAGAATAAGCAAATATAAACCAGAACATTCCCAAATATCACCAGCAAAAATACCTCAGAGAAAAAGGAAATGTCAAGGAGACACAGACAGCACTCAAAGAACAACAAAAGAGGGGACAGGAGGGAGGGTAACCCAGACTAACAGTGAACATACTCTAACATCTACATTTATGGTAAGAGTACACAACTGTACTAAGTTCTTCGTGGTTCACTGTTACAGTCATTACTGTAGGGTTGAATCCCAAAGCTAAGAAAGGGTGGATGGAGAAGGAACAGAAGGAGCGGCCACAAAACCCTGCAGGACTGCAGAGGCAAAGCCTGCCCTAGATTTAGAATAGAGAGGGAGATTGTAGTGCTTAGAAAAAGTATGCACAGAACTCCAAGCTGCAGCTTCTAAGATCTCCTTGGTAGGAACTCCACTGAGAAAAGCTGCCCAAGTGCAGTAGCTCTGGTAGAATATGTTCTGACATTAACAGAAACAGGTTTACCATGATAAGAGTAACAGAACTTGATGCAGTGGGCAATCCACTTAGAAATAGTCTGCTTAGTGATTGCTCTCCCGTGTGAGGTAGAAGCATAAGCCACAAACAATTGGTCCGATTTCCTGAAAATCTTGGTCCTGTCCAGGTAAAAACGAAGCTGCCTGTGTATATCTAAAGAATGCAAAATACTTTTCTCTTCACTTTGAGGATTAGGATAAAAGATAGGCAAATGAATAGTCTGATTCAAGGCTACTTTCGAAACCACCTTAGGCATAAAGGTGGGATTAGTCCTGGGGTTCCACAGCCATGAGAGCTTGCAATTCCGAAACTCTTCTGGCAGAGGTAATGGCTAAAAGAAAAGCAGTTTTCCATGACAAAAACTTTAAATCTGTGGAAGCTGCAGGTTCAAAAGGAGGCAAAGTTAACTTTTCCAAAACAAAGTTGAGATCCCAAGTGGGAACTGGTGCTCTTAAAGGAGGCCTTATATTCTTCACCCCTCTCAAACATTGTTTCTGAGGAAGTCATTCTGATGAATAGTGCAATTAAAATGTTTTATGCTACAATACCCACATTCTTCTCTGGTGATTTTTTTGGTGTTCTTTTGTGGTTGGTTTGCTACGTTTACACTATTGCAGTTTTGCTGCTGTTTTGTTCATCACATATATGTTGTTGTTGTTTGTCTTTCGGCTTTTCCCGGTAAGGGGTCGCCACAGCGGAACTCCGGTCCGCTAATGATTGGAAGTAGATTTTTTTACAAAATGCCGAGGTGCCAGCTCGACGCCCAACCTTCAATGAAGGCACACCCATTTACGCACGTATGTCTTTTGAACACTACCCAACCACGGGGAGGACATGCAAACTCCACACAGAAGGCACTCCCAAGCCACGCCGTGAATCGAACGGGAGAACCTCTTGCTGTGAGGTAACAATGTTACCACCGTACAACCGCGACATTCTAATATATACATATATACATACATATACACACACATATATATATATATATATATATATATATATATATATATATATATATATATATATATATATATATCCCCCCCAGGTCAAAGACTTCTAACTCCTATATACAGTGGACTTTATCATAAGTCCACAGGTACAAGGGATAATCAGTGAGAGCTCACTGCACCTCATGGCAAAGGCTTGTGCCTGTAGGTGCTAACTTTGGGGAAATACTTAATGCACAACTACAGTAAGTGCTCGATTCAGAGGCATGCAAAGGATTTGCTAGTGAGTTTTTCCACAATGTGACTCTTTCATATGTCTGAAATGCTTATTATTAAGCTCACCATCAAATCACTAGTAGCAACAACAGCAATAAAATCTTTAAATACCCTCCCCTTCTCCAGTTTAGTAATTATTGTTTTACTACAGATTTGTAATCAGATACTCATATTGATACTACCTTTCTGCAAGTTACCTGATCTTACACAAAATTAATACAGCATAGTTAGCTTTGTCATTGCACCGAACTTTCAGATTTGTTTGGGCCTTCTCTGAAACTACCCTGGGCCTCTCCAGGGAGGCTAACCTTACTTTTAGAAGCCCCCCTCCCCCGAGATGGACTAAGATACACATCACATCTCCTCTGGTTTTCAGTCTAAATAATTATACTGCTGAAAGGCATATATTAAATGTACTACGTTCTAGAACACTCATATAGGCTATACAAAATGTAAGGAATATGTGGAACTGAAAGTATAAGATTTACAGATTACTAAAAGTAAATGTCTACTAAGTAAGCATACATATCTCCTGTTATGTAGTAATACATGATCTACTTAATGCATTTCTTACACTTCATCACCTGTCCATCAATAAATTCTTACAAAGCTAATGCACACCCTAGTAGGTGCAGATGTAAAATCAGGCTGCAGCATTTGACCTGAAAGTCACAGTTCAGCAAACAAAAATATTAACAGGAATGAAATCAAGTGGCACAACTGAGAAAATTAATATTGGGTCATTATAATTTTAATTTAATTCAGTTTTAATTAACCAACTTGAACTTGCCATAACAGTAACAAAGTGCTGAGGTTTGGGTGCAACAAGAAAAAAGGAAAAAAAAAAAAAAAACAAGAAAAGAATACAGCTTTAACACTAACACATGCAACCACTGCAGGCATAAAAAGTGACTATTTCTCTGTGTAGCAAACATGAAACATATTTATCTACATTTTTTCTTGCCAATTTATTTATTTTTGTGATAGGAACATGCAGCTGACACAAAGAATAGGTTGTTGTTGTGTCTTTCGGCTTTTCCCGGTTACGGGTCGCCACAGCGGAACTCCGGTCCACTAATGATTGGCAGTAGATTTTTACGTGCCGAGTTGCCAGCCCTGACGCACAACCTTCAACGAAGGTACGCCCATTCACGCATGTCTCCACACAGAAGACGCTCTAGCTGAGAACCGAACAGGACAACGTCTTACTGTGAGGCGACAATGCTACCACAGCACCACCACCGCATAGGTACAGAGCTTAAAAAATACATATGTGCATATACACACAAACGTACATGTATGTGTGTGTGTGTGTGTGTGTGTAGATATATATATATATATATAAAAATACACATACATAACATATATATATATATACACATACACACACACACACACATATATATATATATATATATATATATATATATATATATGTGCATACACACAGCTATATATATTTAACACACATGCACATATATATATATATATATATATATATATATATATATATATATATATACACACACACACACACACACATATATATATATATATATATATATATATATATATATAGATACACATATATATATATATATATATATATATATATATATATATATATATATATATATATATATATATATATATATATATATATATATACACACACATATATATATATATATATATATATATATATATATATATATACACACACACACATATATATATATATATATATATATATATATATATATACACACACACACATACAAACACACACATTGTTTTATATATATATATATATATATATATATATATATATATATATACACACACACACACACACACACACACACATATATATGTATGAAGGAAAATGAAGCACAAAAATGTTAGTATTCCAAGCTAGAAATAAGAATATGACTTACAATGAAAGGTAAAGTAAACTGCCTGTCTTTCAAAGAGTTAACTGTAAAACAAGACAAACGACTTTGCTGTTTCAAGGCTACTTCACACAAGCTCTGATCCTCTTCCATATTACGTGACCTAAATACTGAATGCAACCTACATGCTAGGCCAATCAGCTCTTTTTAGTCACTTCTCTAATCTCCTGGTGGGAAAGTGCCTTTGGCAATGAACAGTAGTCTCAGGGGGTTCTACTGCGTGGAACCACTAGCTGAAGATAACATCTTGTACACGACCGTGAAATCTGACGAGTGTTACCACATTTCACCCACGGTGTCCCTCTCCCCCACTGGGATCAGCTAAGCCAAACATTTAAAGAGGCTGAAAAGCTTCCTACATTTCAAAAGTTGTTTGTTTTCCTACTAAAAGCTGACTATTAACGTATAAAAATACAGAATTTGCCAGGCTGACATTTTATGCAGGTTGCTTCTAATGCAATCAATGAGGCATTCTTGTTTTGTGGTAGGCATAAATGGGGCAATTATGATTTTGGTGTAGTAAGCAGAACTAACCCAAAAGAGTTGTTTGCAGGACTGCTTGCTGTCTTTAATCAGCAGTAACTTGAGCAACATGATTATTGCACAAAGTACTTAATCTACTATTAATTCATGCTGTACACAGAGAAAATGCTAGCTCTCTGTTTGCATCATGTTAACAGAGGTACTGTTGCAATGAAATCAGTTGGGCCAAGACAGATGTGTATCTTGTTTAAGGCCTGAAAGGACAACAGCTCCTGCTAAATTTCCACAACCTAAGTGACTTCTGTTTTTTATTTATTTTATTATTATTTTTTTTCAACTCCTACATTAATGGGGTTACATTATGGATGACCTGTTTAAGTGAATTTTAAAGATCTTCTAAATATTTTTAACAAAAAGCAGAGAAATTCTGGGACATGCTAATTATAAAATGGACGATAGGGATCCATAACTACAGTGTACAAGCTGCACCACATACACAACATATGTAGTAGGGGCAGATTTAAACATTGCATGTGCAAAGATTCAAGCATTTGCCAAGGAATTTATTATCAAGTAAGAAAAAAATCTGTTTTCTTTCCACGCTACCTGGATTCCAAGCCTGACTGACTGTTAAATATTTCATGTAGCTAAGATTTACTTTTTTTGTATTTTCTTTTTGGTCCCTTACCAGCCTGTTTGTCTAGCTATGTTGTTGAACTGGTCCACCTACAAAAACACAGGGAGGGTGGGGTAAATGAGGAAGCTGTGCTGGGTGCCAGCCTGTAAGGGGTACCAAACCAGATAAGAAAACTTTACTTGTTTTACAGCTTATCTATAGGTTTTTATAGGCATTTGTTCCCAACCCCCCTCTTTCTACACTACATTTCATTTAAGGTACACTCCTGAGGTGCCCCTTTAAACTACCTGACTGCCCTCTGATACAGGCATAACAGTAACATTCTCTCACATCTTGTAAGATTTATGCTTCTTGGAGACACTCATCCTGATGTGAGAGAACAAAACAAGGATCAAATATGGCAAGAGTGTAGACAGCAGTAAACTTAACTTCTTAAAATTTGCTAAATCATGTTCTGGAGTCAGTTGGAGATGCTTATGATGTTTCTTTTAAGTTAATCATTCTTAACCTGTGACTTAACCAGGTCTATATCACATCATCAAACTTGTATAAGTTCGAACGATGTAATATCGAACCCAAAAGTCCGAAACCACACAATAACGAACACATAGAACAGTGATTTTTTTTACCCCAGGGGGAAAAAAATCGCTGTTCCCTAACAAAAAAAATAACATAAACCTTAAACTAAAATTAAAGTGGGGGGCTGTGCCCCCTACCCCCCCCCCACTTAAATATATGAACTCCAAGATTGCACCACAGTGGAGGAAATAGCAAAGCCCCGAAAACGGGCCACCATTTTTTTCCCTGGGAAAAAAATTGATGTGCCGTGGCTTTGCTATTTTTGCGTTTTGGACTTTTGGGTTTGATATTACATCATTCGAACTTATACAAGTTCGACGATGTAATACAGACCCGACCTAACTCATACTTATTTTACTAAAGGGCAAGCATCTGGGAAATGAGTGACTTGAAGTGGTCTGCTTTTGTAATAAATGTATTTCATGCATTTTCAGCACTGCTGAAAATGCATCATTCTTCAAATTTTGATACTGTACCAATTTCAATTCTGTAGTGTACTATGAGGTTAGTCATTGTGAGGACACAATGCAAATAACCAGAAAAGTTCATGCCTGGTAATTCACTTGCTGTTGATACTTCAGTCTGTGAATAGCACTTAACATGCCTAACTGACTAAGCAGCTCACCCTACTATTCAGGCATGATCAAAGGGCAACTTCAGGTGTACTTTTCCAGTCCAGCTGGTGAATCTGGGTATCCTGAGGCAATGTTACAACTGCCTCGTGTACACAGACAGCCCTCTCCTTCTACCACAAAACACTAACATATGCGAGAGATGCAATTATACAGCCAAACTGGAGGCTAAGGTCTCTCCACCAAAGACTGGAACAGACAGTCATGAGGAGAAGGTTAACACTTGCACCACACCTCCAGCCTCACATTGACCTACTAAACCAGCACTGGCAAAAAATACACAAATTCATACTCGAAGGCTCTAAATAAAAACCTACAAAAGCATAAGAGAGCTCCAAAGCAGACACCCACAAAACCTGCATCTCCCATCTCAAACCAGACAACACATAAAACACAAAATCATGTGCCGCACAATCACAGCCCTTAAGTGCAAGGCTATGGAGCGCATAATCATGGAACTCATTAACAAAGACATTGGGAACCTCCAAACACTTGACCCGACCCAGTTCGACTTTGTTAAGGGCAGATCATGCCTACTAAACCTGGTTGAATTATTCGAGACAGTCACCAAGGCCATAGACGAGGAAAAGGTGGTTCACACAGCCTACCTTGATCTCGTCAAGGCGTTCAACACCATTCCTCACTCGGGTATTATAGAAAAACTCACCAGCCTGAACATAAACCCCTACATCACAAGATGGGTTGCCAACAGGCTTACAGACAGAACTCACACGGTAAGAATAGTGGGCTCCAGGTCCGACTTTAAATCAGTCACAAGTGGTGTCCCACAAGGCACGGTTCTGGGACCCCTACTGTTTGGCATATATTTCTCAGAAGTATAGGCAAACACATGAGGACTATGGCTAACCAAGTTCACCAATGACTGCAAACTGGGACCCATAACTGACTCTCCAGCTGACACGGACATCCTTCAAAAAGGCCTTACTGAGACAGACACCTGGTGTCAAAGTCATGGCCTCAAGCTAAATGCCAAAAAATGCATAGTCATCCCGTTTGGGAAAAATAAAACACCCACGAATTACCACATAGGCGGCAGCCCCCTTAATACAGAAGAGGTAATAAGAGATCTGGGGACCCAGGTAGATAGTAATCTCTCCTTTGACAATCATATTGCCAAAGTAATTAGGAAATCCTTCTATGTGGCCCATCTAATTACTAAGGGGTTCACATCTAGAAATAAAGAGGTTATAGTGCCCCTCTACTCGTCACTCATCAGACCCATCATAGAGTACAATGCCCCATTTGGGATGTACCTCACAAGACACTTCCAACAGCTGGAATGACCACAAAAGCACCTCACCAAGAGGATTACTGGCCTCAAACATATGTCCTATGCAGCCCGACTGAAAAAAAACTCCAGCTGTACTCAGTGGCATATTGTTTACTCAGAGGTGATCTCTGCCTGACTTACAAAGTCATGTCCAACTCAGAATTGATGGACATGCTCCACCTAAAGAAATCCAAGTCACTGCGAGCCACGTGTTCTAGTGAGCTAAACCTCACCACAACAATAAGCAGAACATGCTGGAGGGATAGATTACTGTCACAGAGACTCCCCATGCTTTGGAACAAAATTCCTAACTACATTAGGCAGAACCCCTCACTAACACTCTTCAAGAGAGGCCTTGATGAGTGGATGGGTAACATAAATACACCCCGGGGATCACTTCATTGGCTCTGCTTGTCAGAGGCTCAGTTAATTAATCAATGGGATGGCGAAAGCCGACACACTCTGGCTAGGCTTAAAAATGCCCTCAGGGAGATAGCCTAGTACCTACCTATGAACCTATGTACTCACACCGCCTGTATTTTTTTAAGCTATTTCTACGTTTTCACAAAGGCTGTAAACTTGCCAATAGATCACTTTTACAGTTTGCTTTCAGATGCATATGTCTGTGTGCATGTACCTGTATGCATAATCACACACACATACACTGTAACATATTGGCTACAGAAAGCAGGTGCTGTGCCTTTAAACGTTTGCTGCAGTGTGAAGGGAGAGAACATTCTCATTAGTCAGGAAAATACTCTGCATTGACTACTACTAAACTCTTCATTACCAATTACCATGGTATAAGAGGAGGTTACCAGTCCAAAAGCATTCTGGAAGTTAGCTCCTCGTTTGCAGTATTGCCTAGCAGGAAGACCATGAAAACCTTAAGTACACTGCCCCAGTTGTGGCTAAATGGAATTATGGCTTAGTCATGGTCTACTACTAAAAGATTTCCTCCCCAACTCCTGGCTTTGCACGCACTGCTCTTCTGGCTAATAATTTCAGCTCCTTCTCCTCTAATACCTCTATTCACCCTATTGCTCCTTTTCCCTGTTTTTATTTCTATTACTCATATTTCCCTTTCTGTACCTCTTACTTTGATTCTATTTCTCCTGTTTCCTATATCTACTCCACTTATTACCTGTAACAAATACTTATTTCTCACTCTCTCTCCTCGATTCCTTTCCTCCTCTTTTATCCATTGTTTTGCTTCACTCTGACATTTGCTTTATTAGTGAGTAAAAAACTCACACTTACGTGTCAGCACACTTTAATGCTACATATTTTTATTTATTTTGTTTTAACGATGGTAAATGTGCATCATTTTACATGTTGTGTGTATCAATATTTACATTAATCTATGTAGTTGCTGTATATTGTAGCGTGATGTCAGTTTTCACCTATGTATGTGTATTTTCGGTTCTTTTATTTGTGCAGCTTTTCTCGTAAATGAATAAATAAAGCCTGATCATCCTGTGACAGCATATTTCCTGGAGAGGCTGTGTGGACTTTATACAGGTATCAAAAAAGTACTGTTTTATGGAACTCTGAGCTAAAGGGATATAGTTGTTTTTATTTCATTTTAGGACTGAAAAACTTTTTAAACTGAGAAGCCAAGAAGTGTTCTTTTCGTTTTCTCACGGTACATATATAGTAAACCTGTGTTTTTATACAACTAAGTGCTTCCAGTGTTCCTTGGGCCATAAAATACATTTCTGAGTGTGTGTGTCTGTAAATATATTTATTTTTATATCTATATCTGTATGTATGAATATGTAGAGAGGAGCCCTTACAATAAATGAGACTGCCAAATGTTTACATCTGTTCTGTCAACAGAGTTTAGTCAACAGGTGTGCGAGATCAACAATCCCCGGGGCTGACTAACAGTAATTCATATAATTAGCAGAGGTAAGGGAGGTGCAGCAGGAGCTTGCAATCCTGCATAAAACACTGTCTTAAACTTTCCATGCTCCACGGTTATGTTTGGACTATGAGCGATGAAGCCGTTTACTTTCTGTTTTTCTATGGTTACTTTTTTGACATATGTGACATTTGGGAGTTTTCTTAATTTTAAGTACTCCTATGTGTGTATATATACATATACACACTCATACATCCATATACATATCCTTGGGTACATAGGTAGTTACTAGGCATGTGGTCCAGGAGACTACTGAGGACTCTAGCCCAATTTCCCAACTGTCCCAGAGCAGTGTCTGGTTAAGTGACTTGCTGAAGGTCACACTGCAGGCAAACTACAGCTGCAGGAATCAAACCCTGTACCACTGGACGCAGCCTATTAACAGCTTATACCCTTAATGCTCTGTCCTAATTGTCATATCGTGTCAATTATTTTCTCACAATTTTCTGGCAGGAAAAAGGTCTGCACATACAAAACATCACTAAGCAACTACATAAAGTGCTGCACTACTTGGTGTAAATTTTCAGGAACTGTCACTCATCTTGTATCTCGTTGGCAAGTAAAACTGAATACATGTCATAACTTGCACACTTCAGTGGGTCATGGAGCTGCCAGGGACATTGTTGGTATGAGGCTTTAATAAGGAAAACAAATGCAAAATGTGTATGTTGCTTCAGGTGTCAAACTGCCTTATGCATTTGCTCTTCCACTTTGTCCTGATATAATCCATGGTGGCAAGAAGGGTCCATTATATCCTCTAGAGATCTGCCTCAACATAGTCATCTTTTTGAGGTCAACCATGGGGGAAGAACCAGCCTAGAAAAGGTCATCATCCTTGGATAGTTCAGATTTTCTCTTCTGCCTACAAGCCCCCCGCTGAGTTCTGAAAAAAGTCTGTAACACCAAATGCAATGCAGTTGCACACCTGTCCTGCACTCTCTAGCTGGGAGTGCACTCCAAAGTACTTATGCATAAAGAACGTGTTCTGGGCTGTCCCCCAAATGCCAGTCAGGGCATCCATCAACTCTGTCTCTGAGAGATGAGAAAGCTGGCCTTGGCCACTAATTCCTAGCAGCTCTTCCAGCACTCAAGCTACTAACACCTTGGTCAACCATAAAACAATGAAGGCTTCATGTGCATCAAGGAAATGTCTGTTCATTCTTTTTCCTCTTTTTCTTTCGGATGTTCCCGTTGGGGGTCACCACAGCAGATCATCTGTTTCCATTTCTTCCTGTCCTCTGCATCTTTCCCTGTCACACCAACCATCTGCATGTCCTCCCTCACCACATCCACAAACCTTAACTTAGGCCTTCCTCTTACCTGGCAGCTTCATCCTTAGCATCCTTTTCCCAATATACTGAGCATCCCGCCTCAGCACATGTCCAAACCAATGTAATCTCGTCTCTCTGGCTTTGTCTCCAAATCGTCCAACCTGGGCTGACCCTCTAGTATACTTATTCCTAATCTTGTCCACCCTCGTTACACCCAGTGCAAATCCTAACATCTTTAACTCTGCCTCGTCCAGCTCTGACTCCTGCCTTTTTGTCAATGCCACTGACTCCAACCCATATAACATAGCTGGTCTCACTACCCTCTTGCAGACCTTCCCTTTCACTCTTACTGGTATTCGTCTGTCACAAATCAATCCTGACACTCTTCTCCACCCACTCAATCCTGCCTGTACTCTCTTCTTCACCTCTCTTCCACACTCACCATTACTCTGCTGTTAGTTTCACTTATTTTCAAATAAACCCCTCATAACAGGAGATACTGAAACCAGAGATATATTCACATCCTAATTTCTGAGTCAACAAAAAATTAAGCAATAAAGTACAATGAGCTGCATATTAAACATTTTAAGAGATGAAAGACTAACATTTATACACTGTTTAAAATAAGTTTTATACTTTTTTATTTAATAGGTTATAATTAAAAGCAATGCATATATGTTTCAAGCTATTTTTCCCAGCTAATTTAATGCAAAACAGTCTTCCAAGTACATGATGATGACATTACTGGCTCAAAACAGAACAGAAGCAAACAGAAAATGTGTGACCAGATGTGTACTGCTGGCAGCATCTCCCCTGAGCATATTCCTATAAAATAAAATTAGACTGACATATTTTAGAAATATGTGGACGTGGGAGGGGGTAGCTTTCACTTGTTCAACCAAGTTCTCCAGCTTTTCTCATTGATTAAGCAGTCTACACTATATCATAAAGAAACAATCTGTCCATTCTCAGTATCTGCATTACCCAGTTCAGGGCTGGGGAAGACCGAGCCACTTCTCCAAACCTTCTTCTGTCTACTTATTTCACTTTGAAGATATCATTAACTGGTTGAAACAGAGCACATTCAAAATTCAAATGCATTTCACAACATGATTCACTGCTGTTCACAGAGAACAGTTATAACGATTCATACACAATGTACACCTTAAGGCATTTACAAATTGGCAGGCAGAACTGATATATTTCATGAGCAGGGCTCAGCATAATGAGGGTTTTCAAATAACAACTAAAAAGTATTCTAATGAAATCTGTGAATATCATTTAATACTTTTTAAGTTCTTACGTAAGTAGGGAGAGTATGATAATAAAGTAGTGTTTACTCTGATGGTTCCAGCTTAAAACATTGTTTATTCCTGGGAGTGCGGAGAAAGGCTGTTTACTCTATGAAGAAAACCATGTTTTTAATGGATGATTAGTTCTACTATAACTGCTCAAGGATTCACATTTTAAATGGTGAGCTAAAACGTCTTTAACTGATTAATGAGCCACACATTTTATACATGTTAAAGTCTAGTGTAATTTTCTATTTTACAATTAATAATAGAACTCATAGCATTTAATCAGGTTTTTTTATGTCGTTCTGTTACAACACATGCATCACTTACTTATGCATGTACCTATAATCATATCTACATATGTATGCCTACCTCTTCAGCAGACAGGTCTTTATTCCACCAAGCATGCAAATTCAGTTTGTGTAATCATGGGTAATATGATGATGACATGCTGGTGGTGCCATTATCTACAAAAACTGGTTAGAAATAACCCAACTCCCTACACAGATCCAAAAATTGAACAATGCAAACTCCTCATATTACTCATCAAAATCAACAGAAAGTCTCTGTGTGTCTTAGCTATATACATTCTACCTGGTAACATTTCAACAACAGAAGATATCTTCTACTGGAAATCTCATCATATGCCACAAGCAGCTATTATACTAGGCAACCTCAACATATACTGTCATGACACTCCCTCAGAGTCAATCAACTAATCATCTCCATCACTAGAATGAATAAAAATTGATAAACACAGCTTTAAATTGGATCCTTACTAATAAACCAAACACAATTCAAACACCTGGATGTCTGCTAGATGCAATGAGTGACCACCTTCACACACATGCAGTCAGAAACTACAGTATCCAGTCCATAAATATTTATGACCAAATACATAACATGACAAACTTTAACAAATACTCTTATGAATAATCTAACTAAATAACACTGGAACATAAATAATCAAAAATGCAGGAAACTCTGCATTTAAAACAAATAAGCAAGGATCCACAAAAATGATTAACAGACAATGAAGCTGTAGTTAAACCACTTAGTTTATACATACCTACAATGCCTTTTTTGTACTTGTTGGCACCACATTAAGACGAATGGGCTTAGAACGATTTCCAATTTGATTATGGGTATAACTGTGACACAAAGGATGTTTTATCTTTAGCTTTCCATGACCCATGTCTACCTTTTTATATAGGAAAGGCAGAGCGTAGTTTGCACTGAAGGATCTATGAATATAACTGATAGAAAAAATAAATGTGCTAACACATTATATAATCATACTTTGACATGTATGAAACATTAAAAAGTTTTAGTTTTGTGTATTAGAGCAGGTTCCAACCCAAGGGATGGGCCAAGAGAATTGCGAGTAGAGTTTTGTGAATTCATTTGGCAGTTAAAATTAAATGCATCCGAATCCCATGACCTGAATGAACATATTTCCATTAGGAGTGGTCTGCTAAAGTATAGGTTCATTTTCATAATTTAAATTCCTGTATTTTTAATATTATAGCAAGTTAATTATTTGTGAATAGAGGCTGCCATGTTTACATATTCTGTAAGAACAATTTTAATAGTTTTAGACTTCTTTTTGTCAATTTATTAAGCTTTGTGATACGTCTCTCTATTGTTTCTATTATTGGTCACGTGACTAATTCAAATCATACAACTCTTAGTGAATGTATTGTTGAATCAGCTGTAAAGACACCTGTAGGGATGAAAGTGCTTAACTGATTTTAATAAACCAAGTCTTTTAGCTATAGTTTTGTTGCCTGTAGATCATTTTTTGTAAATCTTTGTGTGGACTCTGACCATTGCATTTTTTTTCTACTTTTTTTTTTTTTTTTTAGTAAGTGGAACATATTAAAAATCCATGCCACTTGATGGCACTCTCTCACACTTTAATGAAGCTAAGATTCTTAACAGCCTAGCCCCTGTACAAAGAAAAAAATCAAATTAAACCCTTTACCATGGCTAATAAAAGAAATTAAAAAAATCATGCTTCAAAGAGTCAAAGCCTGGCAAAACTGGAATAAAAGCAGTCACAATGTGAGGTATTGCCAGCTTACCGAGAGACATAGAGCAGTGGCTATGTAACATATGCCAGCATAGCTGGCTGGAATTTTGTAAAGAATTATAGGCCATTTGTATATAAAACTGATTTCTACAGATGCTTGTGCTGAAAAATGTATTTGTACAGCTGCTTGTGTTAAAAATGTACCAACAGCAGGTACTGACTGTATTGTAACTGATTAAATGTATACATAGCAAGCCTAAGGCATAGGCCAACTAGGCGGCTGCCTACGGTACCACTCTAGCAGGGGTGCTTTTCTTTTTTCTTGTAATCTAGATGGTGTAGGTAGACCAGGATGGGGGCACAGGGTGGTGTTGGGGGCAATGTGGAGATCTTTTGCCTAGGGAACCAGGTGACCAAAGGCCGGTCCTGAATGTATGTGTGTTAACAGAGAATACTGGAAGAGAAGGGGTAAATCTCAATCCAGCTAACTTTGAAAAATAGTAAGAAATTAAATTACTTAATTTAGGCCATAAAGATTGTATCATATAGTTCTCACTGCAGCCAGAGACAAAATGTCTGGGAAAACAAGACTAGGAATCCAGCTGTATTGTCTCTAGCAGGGAACTAACTGCTACTCTGGAAGGGTGGGAAGGTTGAAATTGTTTTATGACTTCCAGAAGCTGCAACAGATCTTAGCAAAGCTCTAGGTGTGTGTATTATTGACACACACATGCTAAATCCTGGCAGCTTCTAGCCAAGGGGTTAGTAGGGGAACCAGCAGTCATATGACCAGATGCGTGTGATGTCATTCTGTAAGCCAATATTAGATGACATTAAAGTCTCATGGCACTCGGTCTTTGAAACCTGACACAGAAGGACCCCTCACCTACTTCATCTAGCCTTGCTTTGGTAAGGGACCAGGGAATAGTAATTCTTTAGATCAGTCATGAAAATACAGTGAGATTATTTAAGTGCTGCTTTTCTGCATCTGTGTGAATCTATTCAATTGTGTTATTTTAATATTCCCTGTGATTGAAACTCTGGGGTTTATTGTAAATGGATATTTAGTATTTTCATGTTCTTTTATTACTTATCATTAAATATATTTACACTGTTCATTGTGGCAGGTCCTTTAGAGAATGTTTTAAACTCTGAGTGCACTTATATTTACTCAGTGACACTGTGGCTACTCCTGAAAGCCTTACAGCATTGGGCAAAACACTGCCATTGGTATTAATATTCATTTCACTCAGTATAATTGGATACCCTTGCAAGAGCCTTGGAGTAGCTGGCTTTGGCGTGTCTTGTGACAATAAATACCTTCTAGTCTAGGTAGATGGGGGCGTGGCTAGTAAATCTGTGCCAGCCTTTCCCAGGTGTAGGTGTGTGTGTGTGCGTGTGTGAAAATCAAATCTCAAAGAGTGTGTGCGCCAGCTGCTTCGAGCAGTGACACAAAGTACTGGTTTCACAGAGAAGGTGCTGAATGACTTGGTTTGGACACTCGGATGAGGACTCAACTCTACAGATGTGCCAATGGGAAGTCTTACTGGGGACCTGGAGAGAGAGAGAAATCCAGACCCTGGACTGAGTGTGTTCCCTTTGTGCCCTTAAGGGAAGTTGTGCTTGATGCAGAGAGCTGCATCTGAAAATACTGCATTTATTTTTGTTCTAAGTGAACGTCTCTCTCCAATATCAGTGGTGAGGATTCAGGCTCCTTGATTTCTGGCCCAGAGAGGGGATGTCACATATTGGTAAACAGTGGTGTGGATACTGATTAACCTTCAGTAGCCTGTAGGCAGTTGTCACTGAAGGTGTGTGCATTCTCAGCAGCCACAAGGTAAACATTCAGAGTTTCATTTCACAACAGTTTTATTTATTTGTTTATTTATTTATTTTTTATTAGTTTAGTTTAGTCAGGGAAAGCAGGCAAAGATATCAGCAGAGGATTATGGCAAACTGACAAAGAACCAGCTGGTCAAGGTGTGAGAAGCCAAAGGACTGGTGCATGCCAACCTGATTAAACGGGAAATTATCTCAGCCTTATTCAGAGCTCAGACCAGCAACCAATAGAATAACCAGTCTGGTGATGGAGATTTGCAGCCCTCAGAAAAAGGACAGTTCATCTTGTTCTCAGAGGACTTAAAAATCCATCTGGAGTTAGACTTGAACTGCAGGCCAAAAGTTTGGAGTTGGAATCCGCAGAGAAACTGCAACATTTGGAGGCTGAAGGAAAGGAGAAACAGATGGAATTAGATCAGCAGAGAGACAGCAGTGTTTGCAAGCTGAAGAAAATGAGAAGAAGCGTCAACATGAGAGGGAGATGCTGACTCTTTGCTGGGGTCATGGAGGAATGGGGAAGGGAATAACAATCCCAGAAGCAATAAAGGTCAGTAAATTTCTTCCACAATTTACAGAGGGTGATAATTTTGATAGTTTTATTCATATATTTGAAAGAGTATAATGCTGACCAGGGGCTCTGGGTACTGTTCCTGATGCCCGTTACTAGATGGTAAATCTGTAACTGCGGTTTCTAAGTTGTCTTGTATTGATTGTTTAAATTATGATAAAGTCAAATATTGTTTACCGGAATGTTTTAAGTTAACGCTTGAAGCTTACAGAAAAAGTTTTGTGAGCATAGACGCAAGGCAGCTGAAAGTGTATGTCATTATAATGCTGAGTTAAGCACTTATTTTCAAAGATTGGTGAGTGGATGTCAGGTCACCAGTTTTGAAGAGCTGGTGGACCTTTTGGTGAGGGAAACCGCCCTTAGCACTTTGCCTGTGGACATGAGAATCTGTATGGCAGACAAGGAATGTAACTCTGCAAATGAGCTGGGGAAATAAGGCAATCTCTACTTAGCAAGCATGGCATCACTGCACAAGAAGGGGAAACCCAGTGCTGCACATGGATATAAGGGATGCCATGGTGGGCAGCCTAAACTACCCCAACAGTAGGTACTTCGGATGGTGCAGTGGTGCAGCGGTTGCATTGCTGCCTCACACCAAGAGGTTCTCCTGTTCGATTCTCAGCTGGGGTGCCTTCTGTGTGGAGTCTGCATGTCCTCCCTGCATTCATGTGGGTTCCTCCCATGACACAAAGAGATGCATCTGGAGTGTTTCTCCCTGGGCCTCCACTGAAAACTGGCTTCATTTCAAGTCGGACTTTCCCAGTTAACCAAATGTTACATACAAAAATAAATAAATACCAGTAATGGGGAAGCCTCTAGTTCAGGTACATGGCCAGGATCAAGGGTTAAATGTTTTAAATGTAACCAGTGGGTCCATGTATCATATAGATGTCCATGGAAGCTAGATGAGGAACAAAAGTTGGGGGAGGCAGCAAGTGGGAATAGCAGTATGCCAGTGATAAGTTGTCTGGAGACAACAGGGGGACCAGGCTATCACCAGAGTGTATATTCTATCTTAGTGGATGGAAAACAGGCCACTGCTAAGAGAGATACAGACTCTGACATAACCATTGTGAAGCCTGCAATGGTTAAAGAGGAGCAGTATTTGCTTGGCCAGTCCATTCCAGTCAGTGCTTTAGGAGGGACCCCATTCCAAATGCGTTTGGCCAGGATTCACCTTGTCTGGGATGGTAGAAAAGGAAGCAAGCAAGTAGTGTGTTTGAAGATATCCCTGCAGATGTCTTGATAGGGAACGATTTTGATAATGCAGTACCTTGTGCGCATGTAATGACATGCAGTCAGGCTTGGAGACAGGCATATAGGTCTTGTAGCCTGGGGGACAACCAGACACAACCCACACCTGAAGCCAGGGCTGGTGAGGTGGCTATTTCAGGAGGGAGCTACTCTGTAGCAGTGAGCCTGCAAGTGAGCCACAGCTGCTGGTAGGTAATGACTTTCCCTTTGATAGCGTGATTGCAAGGGCAGAGGTGAATGGCAGTACCCAGGCTGACAGTGAGGCACTGCTGTCAGAGGATACAAGGCTTCCTGTGGAAGGGGAGCTGGGAAGCGTTACAAAGATAGAGTTGAGACAGGCTCACTTCTCGGACCCTACACTTAAGAGGCTTGATGGAGGTAGCTAGGGATGCACCTGATTCTCAAGGAAGAGTGCAGTCTGTATACTGGAACAAAGGGTTAATGTACAGAGTGTGGTACCCTGAGGGAGGGCTAGAGGGCGAGGTAATTCAGTAGTTGGTAGTGCTCACAGCCTACTGTCTGGCACTTCTAGCCATAGCCCATGACATTCCTTTTGCAAGTCATATGGGCATAAAGCATATCAAGAGACATATTATGCAGAACTTTAATTGGCTTGGGATTGCAAGGGATGTAACAGGGTATTGCAGGACCTGTGAGCAGTGCCAAAAATTAGGCAAGGCAGGAGACAAGGTCAAAGCTCCTTTGATGCCTTTGCCTATGACTGAGGGGCCATTTCGGAGGGTAGCTATAGATTTTGTGTGGCATTTGAGTACCCCAAGTTCCACAAGGAAGAAGTATACCTTGGTGGTAGTAGATTATGCTACTAGATACCCTCAGGCAATGGCTCTGTCCTCCATCAATGCAGAGAAGTTGGCAAATGCTTTGCTTGAGCCTTTTGGTAGGGTAGGTTTCTTGAGAGAAATACTGATAGACAGAAATACCAATTTCAAGTCAGACCTGCTGGCTTGTGGGGTGAAGCACCTAAAGACCACCCCTACCATCCCCAGACTAATAGTCTTGGAGAGAGGTTAAACTCTGCACTAAAGACCAGTTTAAGAGACAGTGGGACAAATATTTGCCTCATCTGCTGCTTGCATACAGAGAGGTAACCCAGGAATCCACAGGTTTTTTACCCTTTGAGTTGCTGTATGGGCATATATGGGGGGGGGGGGCTTTATATTTTATTTGTGATGACTGGTAGGGTGAATGTGATTTCCACAAGGAGTCTGTTGTGACATATGTCCTAAATCCCAGGACTAGGCTTATGGTGCTCATGGGCTTGGCCCAGGAGAACCTGACAGGAGTCCAACAGCAGAAAAAGGTCTAGTATGACAGGAATGCTTGAGCCTGAGAGTATACTCTGGGACAGCAGGTTATGGTTCTCATTCCTTTCAGACACAATAAGCTTCAAGCAGCTTGGGAGGGACCCTTCAAAGTAGTAAGGAAAGTCAGTGATATTAACTATATGGTAGAACTGCTGGGCAGGAGGTGGGGCACAAGTTGTATCATGTTAATATGATGAAGCCTTACCATGACAGGGAGGCCCTGGTGATGAGTACTTGCAGTAGGTGGCAGGAGGAGTCTGAGGGGGATCTATGGCTACATCAAGCCAGTCAATAAAAGCCAAATTATTAAGTTGGAGCCTAGGATTGCAGGTATATGATATGACAGTGCAGCACCACAGTGGAGTTAGCAATCCCAATGCAGATGGGTTCTCAAGACAGGGTACGGGTTAACATATTCCCAGACAGGCTCAGTCCTCTCAAGCAATGTTTCTCCACTTGAGAATCTAGCTTGAGTGTTTAAAGAGGGTAGAGATGTGAAGATGTGAGGTATTGCCAGCTATGCCAGGAGAAGTAGGGCAGTGGATGTGTAACATATGGCAGCATAGCTTGCTGGAATTTTGTAAAGAATTATATGTAATTTGTATATCAAAATGATCTCTACATATGCTCGCATTGAAAAAAGTATTTGTAAAACTGCTTGTGTTAAAAAATGTACCAACATTGGGTACTGTCTATATTGTAATTGATTAAATGTACACGTGTTAACAGAGGATACTGGAAGAGAAAAGGTTAATCTTAGTCCAGCTAACTTTGAAAAATACTAAGTAATTAAATTACTTAATTTAGGCCATAAAGATTATCTTAGAGTTATGACTGCAGCCGGAAATAAAATGTCTGGGAAGGCAAAGACTAGGAATCCAGCTGTATTGTCTCTAGCAGGGAACTAATTGCTACTCTGGAACGGTGGAAGGTCGAAATTGTTTTATGACTTCCAGAAGCTGCAACAGATCTTAGCAAAGCTCTGTATGTGTGTATTACTGACACACACATGCTAAATCCTGACAGCTTCTAGCCAAGGGGATAGTATGGGAGCCAGCAATCATATGACTAGATGTGTGGGATTTCATTCTGTAAGCCAATACTAGATGAAGCTGAAGTCTCATGGCACTCTGTTTTTGAAACCTGACACAGCAGGACCCCTCACCTACTTCATCTAGCCTTGCTCTAGTAAGCGACCAGGAAATAGTAATTCTTTAGATCAATCAAGAAAAATATAGAGAGATTAGTTAAGTACTGTTTTTCTGTATCTGTGTGAATCTATTCATCTGTATTATTTTAATATTTCATGTGACTTAATCTCTGGTGTTTAATGTAAATTGATGTTTAATATTTTCATGTTCTTTTATTATCTATTATTAAATATATTTAAACTTTTCATTGCGGCTGGTCCTTTAGAGAATTTTTTAACCTTCGAGAGTACATATGTTTACTCAGTGACACTGTGGCCACTCCTGAAAGCCTTACTGCACTGGTCAAAACACTACCATTGTTACTAATATTAATTTCACTCAGAATAATTGGGTACTCTTGTGCGAGCCTTAGACAAGGTGGCTTTGGAGTGTCTGGTGACAGCAACTATTTATTTATTTTACATTTGTTAACCGGGGGTGTTTGTCTGAGCCGAAAAGGCCCTTTTTCAGCAGAGGCCCGGGGAGAAAAGCTCCACAAAGAAAAATTACAGATACATTTAATTAGACACGATCAGTATACACAAATTAAAAATAAGACAGGTTTTTACAGTGGTATGCGGCACATCAACAATTACAGTGGAGAGAAAGTACAGTTGTGTACACTTACCATAAATGTATATGTTCAAGTGTCTTCACTGTTACAGTCATGACTGTAGGGTTCTCCCCTGCCGGCAGGCAGTCCTCGGTCGGCCAGAATCCCAAAGTCTGGGTCCGGTGTCGGCTGTTCAGCTATGCCCCCTGACGTCAGAGCGCCAGGAGTACAAAGCTGACAGTCGACGCCATGTTCTCCAGTTTTTCTTGCCCCAGATGTCAGGAGTCCCAAAATGAATAAGGTCCCATACCCTTTGCAAATACACCTCAGAAGAATGGTGAAAAAAGGGACCACACAAAAGTAAAAATAAGAGGGGACAGGAGGGAGGGAAACCCAGACTGCAACAGTGAAGACACTCGAACATCTACATTTATGGTAAGTGTACACAACTGTACTATGTTCATCGTGTTTCACTGTTGCAGTCATGACTGTAGGGTAGGATCCCAAAGCAGAATGAAAGGGAGGTGGTCATAAAGAAGAAGGGGCGGCTAAAAGGCCCTGCAAGGCTGCAGAAGCAAAGCCTGCCCTAGACTTAGAATAGAGAGGTAGATTGTAGTGCTTTGAAAAGGTATGCACTGAACTCCAAGTTGCAGCTTCCAAAATGTCTTTGGTAGGAACTCCCCTGAGGAAGGCAGCGGAAGTGGCAGCAGCTCTGGTGGAATGAGTCCTTATACTCCCTGGGATTTGCTTTCCATGGTGTGAATAGCAAAATCTGATTCCATGAGCAATCCATTTTGAAATGGTCTGTTTTGAAATGGCTTTACCTTGGGAACTTGAAGCATAAGAAACAAACAATTGCTCTGATTTCCTGATGTCCTTGGTTCTGTCCAGGTAAAAACGTAGTTGTCTGTGTACATCCAAGGAATGTAAGATCCGTTCCCCTTTATTTTGAGGAGTGGGGAAAAAAGTTGGCAAGTGAATAGTTTGATTTAAAGCCACTTTGGAAACCACCTTAGGCATGAAAGTAGGATTAGTCCTTAAAGACACCCTGTCTTGATGAAAAATAATATAACGTTCCACAGCCATAAGAGCTTGTAACTCTGAAACTCTCCTGGCAGAGGTCAGAGCTAACAGGATGGCTGTTTTCCAAGATAAAAACTTGATGTCAGAAGTGGCAGCAGGCGCAAAAGGAGGTAAGGTGAGCTTTTCCAAACATAGTTGAGATCCCAAGCAGGAATGGGAGGAGATCTAGGGGGCCTTAAGCTCTTAGCTCCTCTGAGAAACTGTCTCATGAACTGGTGGGAAAATATTGGAGGGTCTGTATTATAATGAGCAGAAATAGCAGAGGCATGTATCTTAATGGAAGAGAAAGAGAGACCTTTATGTAAGAGGTCTGTCAGGTAAAGTAAAATCAAAGGAATGTTAGGAAGAAGAGGATCAGAATCCTGAGCCTGCATCCAGGAACAAAATCTTTTCCATTTTCCTGCATAAGATTTTCTAGTGCTAGGACGTCTGGCTTCTAAAATAACATCCATAACCTGTTTGGGTAGGAGAGAATGAATCAAAGACCCTGGATTAACCAGGCCGCCAGGCTGAGAGTTCTGACATGGGAGTGTAGAACCTGACCCTGGTGTTGGGACAGAAGGTTCGGAGTCTGTGGTAAAACCCAAGGGGGCTCCAGACAAAGTTTTTTCAGAGTTGGGTACCAAAACTGTCGAGGCCAATTTGGGGCCAGCAAGATTATCATCTTGGGCTTGTCCTGTTTGATCTTTAATAATACCCGTGGAAGAAGAGGAAGAGGTGGAAAGGCATATCCAGAGAGGTTTCTCCAACTGAATGATAGTGCATCCACTTTCCAAGCCTGTTCGTGGAAAGTCCTGGTGCAAAAAATCTGTAGTTGATGATTGAGGTGGGATGCAAATAGGTCTATTTGAGGTCATCCCCAGACTGCTGTTATCATCTTGAATATTTCGGTGTCCAGCATCCACTCGTTTGGGTCCGAAAGGTTTCTGCTCAGACTGTCTGCCAGGAAGTTTTGCTTTCCTGGTAGAAACTGAGCTTGAAGGTCCAGATTGCAAGCTAGAGCTGTGTTCCACAGATCCATGGCTAGTCTGCAAAGGGGGTAGGAATGAGATCCCCCTTGCTTGTTTATGTACCACATAACTGTGGTGTTGTCTGTCCGTATCAGTAGTTGTCCTGGTTGTAGAAGATTCCTGAAGGCCAACAGAGCTTTCTGAATGGCTAACATTTCCTTTAAATTGATATGCAGATGCTTTTGATTCTTTGTCCAAAGGCCCTGCAGACAGTTGCCCTGAAAATGGGCTCCCCATGCATAATCTGAGGCATCCGTGGTTAGTATCTGAGTGGCAGGAGGCAGACAGAAGGGTTTTCCTTTGCTTAGAGTACATGCCTTGGACCACCAAAGGAATTCCTTTTGAAGACAAGGCAGGACGGAGATCAGCATGTCTAAACTGTGGCAATGCTGAGACCATACACTTTTTAGGTACCACTGTATTGTCCTCATATGTAGTCTTGCATATGGTACGAGAAGGATGCAGGAGGCCATGTAACCCAAAGCCTGCAGGAATCTCCTTGCAGATAGCTGAGTTAAAGTTGCCAAGGTTTTGAAAGTTGAAGCCAGCTGTAACTGTTTTTCGTATGTCAGAAATGCCATCTGGGTTGTTGTGTTTAGAGAAGCGCCCAGAAAAATTATCCGCTGTGAGGGTGTCAAATTTGACTTTTTTATGTTTACAGTGAATCCCAGGAACTTGAGAAGATTCTGAACAAACTGTAGATGCTGGAGTAAGACATCCTTGCTGTCTGGCTGAATAAGACAGGCGTCTAAATAAGGGTAAATTTGAATTCCCTTGAGTCTGCAATAAACTACTACTGGAGCCAGGCATTTGGTGAAGACCCTGGGCGCAGTAGACAATCCAAAGGGCAGCGCAGAGAATTGAAAGTGCCTCGATCCGGCCTTGAACCTGAGGTATTTTCTGCGGTCCTGCCTGATGGGAATGTGTAAATATGCCTCCTTTAAATCTAAAGTTACCATCCATGCATTTTTGGTCAGCATTGGAAGTAGCTGCTGTAGAATAAGCATCTTGAATTTTGGTATCTCTAGAAAAGTGTTCAAGACTGACAGATCCAGAATGGGTCTCCATGAATTTTGCTTCCTGGGGACTAGAAAGAGCCTTGAGTAAAAACCTTGTCCCATCTCTGAAAGTGGAACTAGTTCTATGGCTTTCATAGCCAAGAGAGCTTCCACCTGGTTTAAGGCCTCTGTCCATTGATGTTTTGGAAGATCTGGCCATCCGCTTGGCCTTGGTAGGGTATGAAAATGGAATTTGTAACCTCTTGAAACCACATCCAGAACCCACTTGTCTTGGGTTATATGAGTCCAATTTTGGTGAAAAAGAGAAAGTTTTCCTCCGAGAGGGGCTTCCAGGCAAGAAGTTCCTGCAGCCCAACAGAGGGAGTCATTGAGTCTGTTTCCTATCAGCTTGCGACCTGTCCTCTCCTCCCCTAGGGGTGGAAGCAGTCCACTGTCTTGGTCTATAAGAGGCTTGTGTTTGAGGCCTTCCTCGGGAGCGTCTGTATCTACCCCTCTAAGGCCTGTCTGAATTGGGAAAGGACCAGTTTTTAGTAGGCCAATTCCTACTAAATCTGGGTGGCTGTACTTGTAAGAAATCTTTAACTGTTTTCATGGATTTTGCCTTGTCCTCCATCTTTTTAATCACCTCTTCAGCTTTAGATCCAAACAAAACATTATGCTGAACAGGAGCATCCAATAATTTAGCTTTTACTTGATCTGGCAAATTTTGTTCCTTTAACCATGCATGCCTTCTAATTACTGTGCCAGAGGCAGCAGCCCTACAAGAAGCCTCCAAGGCATCAAATCCACAGTGTAAACCATGCTTCCCAACTTGTTCAGTGGCATGCATTAAGTCATGTAATTCCTTATCATCTGCACAGGCGGAAATGGAAGTTAGCTTTTGTTTTAAAACAGACAGGAGAAATTGCTGGTATTTCAGCATATGAAACTGACAGTTTAAAGCCCTAATAGATAAAGTAGCAGAAGTGTACACTTTTTTGGCCCATCTTTCTAAAGATCTGGAATCCTTCTCAGTGGGAATGGGGTTTTTAGCAGAAGCGGCCTTAACTCCCTTAGGACCTTGAGAAATGGTTTCAGAGTCAGCAGAAGGGTTCTTGTATAAAAACTGGTGGGAATCAGGAACCCTGTAATATCTGTCAGGCTTAACAGGAGCTGGAGGAAGAGAGTCAGGGGTTAAGTTAGCCTCTGAAAAAGCATCATCCACAATATCCAAAATTGGAGGAATAGCCAGGGGTCTATGTTGGGGAAGAAGAAGAAAATCCCTTAGTCTTTTCTTAGATTCCAAATACTCCTGTCCTTCCCAGTGAAAATGTTCCCTCATTTCATGCAAAGTTTCCCCAAAAGAGAAGTCCTCAGGGGGAGAAGCTGAAAGAATCGATTCCTCAGCATCAGAATCCTCATAAGGAGGGAAAGAATATTCTTGGTTAGAAGAAGAAACTGAAGAAACAGAAGCCTGATCAGAGGAGTCATAATAAACTTCCTGCCTTGGCCTTTTATCTGGAGGGGGATGTGAACCCCTAATCATAGTAAGTAAGTCCTCCGCCATCTTAAGTAACTGTTTCTGTGACTTGGGAGCCGGATCAGAAGAGGCCTGTGTTGCAGTCTTTGATTTGGAAGGAGTCTTTGCCTTTGTCTTAATTAGAAGCTGAGTAGGCCTGAAAACCCCTTCGGAAGCCGGTACCTGCACAGCGGCTATGGACCCATCCGAAGGAGCATTGTCTGAAGGTCCTGCAACAGAAATATTCAAAGGCCTAGTTGGCTCCTCGTGGGAGTCCGTTTCGGCCATCGGTTCCGAAATGGCTGACGACAGGGGCTGCAAAAGCGCCTCACTGACAACGGCCGAACCTGAAGCTGGCTCTGCTTGAATGATATTGTCTGATTTGGACCTCGGAGGCCTGTCTTTGTCCTTGCGTCGTTTGTGAACTCCAGTAGCCGGAACCGTATCTGACGACATTTTGTAATGAAATGCAAAATCATACCTTCATTTAATTGTACGTTGATTGAATCTAGCACAAAACCGACAACTAGCTACGTCGTGGTCAGGGCCTAAGCAAGGAATACAGTAAGAATGAAAATCCTTATGAGGTATTTGCTTCCCACATGAAATACAATTATTAACTTTTTCTGACATCGGACTGGAGCAAGAAAAAAGTTTCCCCAACGGGGTACTTAGCTTTGAGTAGGAGAAGAAAGTCTTCGGACTGAAGTTTGTTCAGAGAAAATTGTCAGGAGTCAGCCGACCGGCACTTGCGAACTGCTATCACCGCACGGCAAGAAAGACTGGAGAACATGGCGTCAGCTGTCAGCTTTGTACTCCTGGCGCTCTGACATCAGGGAGCATAGCTGAACAGCCGACGCCGGACCCAGACTTTGGGATTCTGGCCAACCGAGGACTGCCTGCTGGCAGGGGAGAACCCTACAGTCATGACTGCAACAGTGAAACACGATGAACATCAAACAGAAAAATACTAATTTAAAAATAAAGGTAATTAATAGATTTGTGGTGTACAGCTGAAATTTGGAACACAGGTAGAATACATACATAGTACACAGGTACAGTGCATACATTGTAGATTAGCCAGTGTTTATGAGTAAGATTGAAAACTATTATCAAGTACTCTAGATTTAGTATATATACCTTATCCACTTTCACTAGCCTGGGGAGCAATCATGGCACTGTCAACTTTGCTTGAGATGTTGCCTGGTGAGGTCTTTAAAGGAGGCTTTGGATGATGTGTTTTGAATGCTAGTGGGGACAGAGTTCCATTTTTTAGCCAATGAACTACTATATAGTGTATCTCCAAAGCTATTGTAGCTGTTGGTGACTTCTAGTAGTAGTTTGCTTGATGATCTAAGAAGCCTTTTGGCTGAGTGATGTTGTACTAGGTTTTTGAGGGCAGGACACTTATTGGGGAGGTAATAGATAGAATGACAGAGGCAGAGCTGATTGTAAGTTAGGAGGTTGGGCAGTTCATGCCAGTGGAGCTGCCTCAAAGCAGTACAGTGATGAGTTCTATATGAGCAATTTGCAAAGTGGGCAATTCTGTTATAGCAGGCTTCCATTTTGCTTAGTTCAGTTTTGTTGAGATTAGTCAGAATGGGAGATGCATAGAGTAGGGTGGATAGAAGTTGGGAGCGAGCAATGGCTGATCTTGTGTTGTTGGTAAGAAATGGTTTGATGTGGTTGAGTGATCTCAGTTTGGCATGTACTTTTTTAATAGTTAAGTTGAGATGACTATCAAATTTTAGGTGGGAGTCTATGGTTATTCCCAATAGCTTATCCTGTGCCACTGGAGTGATTGGAGTAGTATTTGTGGAGTTAATAGTGAATTGACTGTTATCAGTGTTTTTGTTAGAACTGGTTATAATCATAAGCTGAGTTTTCTTTGGATTGAGGATAAGTTTGGCTTTGGTAAGGTAATTTTCAACGTCAGAGAATGCTAGTTGAGTTGTTGCAGGATGGTGGGAAATGTTTTGTGCAGCACAGATTAAGGTAATGTCATCTGCATACTGAATGATAGATGCATGCTGTGAGGAGGTATGGAGGTCATTTGTGCAGACTGTGAATAGTAGTGGTCCTAAGATAGAACCCTGTGGGACTCCTATAGTTATGGGCAGCTGAGGAGAGAGAAAATGTTCCCATTTCACAGCTTGGTACCTGTCAGTTAAGTAGCTTTGGAACCAGGTAAGAGTGGAATTTGATAGGCGATATTGGTTTAGTTTATTTAGCAGGATTTGGTGTGAGACTGTGTCAAATGCTTTGGACATATCCAAAAAAAAAGTTGACAGCTGTAGGCCTTCATTTCTGAGACGGTTTACTGTGTCTGTGAATCAGAGGAGGGCTGTAGTGGTACTATGGGCAGGTCTGAAACCATGCTGAGTAGGTGACAGGATGTTGCTGTCTAGGAGATAGTTTATGGTTATAAAATTTAAGTTGGTTCTAGGTGGGGAGTCTGAATAGGAATTATAGGGTTGCACTACATGTGGATGGGGAAGTAGTGTGGGTGATGTAAAAAATGCCTAGTGGGAATGAGAGTGATTGGGAGTATTTTGTGTGGAGCAAGTATGAGTGGTATAATGTGATATGACTTGAGGAGCTGTGATTGGTGGAGGTGATGTGAAGGGGAGCTGTGAGTGTGGCTGTGATTATTATAAATGTAGAGTTAGTGGGGGCGGGAGGAAATAGGAGGCAGGGGAGCGGAGAGAGCCTGAGCAATAGCGAGGGTGAACGGAGCGGGGCAGAGCCCACCAAGATAAGAGAAAAAATTATTACTTTACAAATCTGAACACTTTAAACAAATTCCTGAGGTCTAACGGCTTACCAGCAAGCAGAATGTAATTGCTGAAGAGCACTTATGTCCTGGTGGGAGACTAGAAATTTAAAGATGGCTCCATGCTCAGCAGGAGTCTAATATAGACTTAGTATTGGGGGAGGGAGATAGCACAAGGGGTTATAAACCAGGTGGAATGCAAAAAAAAACAAAAAACAGAGAGGCAATCAGTGGAAATCAGTGAAGGCCTCAGAGGGCCTAAGTAATAATTCAAACTACCTGTAAAGTGAAGGAGTGAAGAGACAGCAAAGTTTATTAAGGTTGGGAGTGTGTCTTCACATTGACTTGCTGATTAGTAACCAGTTTGTGCACAGATTAGAGTAGTGTGATACATTAGCAATGAAGGGGAATGTATAGAGATGCAAATAAACAGGTGGGCCTCCAAGTGATACAAACTAAGGCAGAAAGCACTGAGAGGGCTGCTTGATGGTTAATTTAGTCACAGGGATCTGAATTAAATGTATACTGTCTATTGGGCAGTTAGGATTACTGTACTAGCTGGGGGGAGGACACAAGGTTACAACAGTCAGTTTTATTAGCACGCTGAGAACTACTAAGAAATACTGCTAATGTAATAGCTTTACTCTCATAAAACATACAAGTAGAATGCCTGGATGGACTGACCCTGCTCGAGGCTCAAAATGTATATTCTTGTTTAGTTTTGCAGTACTGATTCCTTCTTATACTGTATGGGTGGAGTGGTAGCCGCAGATTGCAGATTTGCTCGAGTGTGCTCTGAAGAGAGAGAGAGAAAAAAAAAGAGAGGATGAAGCTAGTAGAAGGAGACAAAGACAGGTCAAAGGAAGTAATGAGGAGATAGGAGGGTGTAAACGATATAAATTTGAGGATAGTGTGAATAAAGCAGGAGAATAGATGCTACTGCTACAGTTTGAGAGTGCTTCAATAGTTACCACATCACAGTGCCATAACTTAGTTTGGAAAAAAGTTAATAAATCATGCATAATACATTTATCAGCCAATTATCCTGTGCATACAAGAAAAAGGAAAATTAAGACTTAACAGCACAGCTGAATCAGTAGCAGAGACAACTGTAGTGCTAAATCAGTAAATACTGTTTCTAACCCCAACACCAATTCAATTAGATTTACATTACAGTTATAATAGCAGTTTTAGTACATCATAGTAGCATAGAGACAACATAGCTGCAGTGTTAGTGTCAGTAAAAACACAATTCCTGAATGACAGAATCAACCAGTTAAATAAACAAATTACCAGATCAGTAGTCAGGAATCAGAAAAATGAATACTGGTTGTATAGATCCAAAGTATTACTTTACAAATCTGAACACTTTAAACAAATTCCTGAGGTCTAATGGCTTACCAGCAAGCAGAATGTAATTGCTGAAGAGCACTTGTGTCCTGGTGGGAGACTAGAAATTTAAAGATGGCTCCATGCTCAGCAGGAGTCTAATATAGACTTAGTATTGGGGAAGGGAGATAGCACAAGGGGTGTAAACCAGGTGGAATGCAAAAAAAAAAACAAAGGCAATGGGTGGAAATCAGCAAATGCCTCAGAGGGGGTAAGTAATAATTCAAACTACCTGTAAAGTGAAGGAGAGAAGAGACAGCAAAGTTTTTTAAGGTTGGGAGTGTGTCTTCACATTGACTTGCTGATTAGTAACCAGTTTGTGCACAGATTAGAGTAGGGAGATACATTAGCAATGAAGGGGAATGTATAGAGATGCAAATAAACAGGTGGGCCTCCAAGTGATACAAACTAAGGCAGAAAGCACTGAGAGGGCTGCTTGATGGTTAATTTAGTCACAGGGATCTGAATTAAATGCATAATGTCTATTCGACAGTTAGGATTACTGTACTAGGACACAAGGCTACAACAGTCAGTTTTATTAGCACGCTGAGAACTACTAAGAAATACTGCTAATGTAACAGCTTTACTCTCAAAAAACATACAAGTAAAATGCCTGGGTGGACTGACCCTGCTCTTCAGGCTCAAAATGTGTATCTACTGCTAATACTACTGCTAATGTAATAGCTTTACTCTCATAAAACATACACGTAGAATGCCTGGGTGGACTGACCCTGCTCTTGAGGCTCAAAATGTATATCCTAGTTTAGTTTGCAGTACTGATTCCTTCTTATACTGTATGGGTGGAGTGGAAGCCGCAGACTGCAGATTTGCTTGAGTGTGCTCCTGCTCTTGAGGCTCAAAATGTATATCCTTGTTTAGTTTGCAGTACTGATTCCTTCTTATACTGTATGGGTGGAGTGGTAGCCGCAGACTGCAGATTTGCTTGAGTGTGCTCAGCAAGCAGAGTGTAATTGCTGAAGAGCACTTGTGTCCTGGTGGGAGACTATAGTCTGGGCAGAAAGGGGCAGAGCTAGTAAATCTGTGCCAGCCATTCCCAGGAGTGTGTGTGTGTGTGTGTGTGTGTGTGTGTGTGTGTGTATGTGTGTGTGTGTGTGTGTGTGTGAGAAAATCAAATCTCAAAGAGTGTGTGCATCAGCTGCTTGCAGCAGGGACATAAAGCACTGGTTTCACAGAGAGGATGCTAGAGGACTTGAGCTGGACACTCGGCTGAGGCCTCAACTCCACAGCTGTGCAAATGGGGAGTCTTATTGGGGACCTGGAGAGAGGCAGAGACAGAAACCCAAACCCTGGATTGAGTGTGCTTCCTGTGTGCTCTTAAGGAAATTTGTGCTTGATGCAGAGAGCTGAATCTGGAAATACTGTGTATATCTATTTTTATTCCAAGTGAATGTCCCTCTCCAGTGTCAGTGGTGAGGGTTCAGGCTCCTTGACTACTGGCCCATAGACAGAGGATGTCACAATACCACACAAAATATATTTAGGCATCACAGAAATCTTGCTAAAGACTGCATTAAAAGTAATAAACAAGTACATTATATTAACCTCCAATAAAACACCAAAAATATCAGACATTTTTGGTCATCACTAAACAAACTAATTAATTGTGGCCATACCACCATATCCTCTAATTCTATTTCTAATACCATCGACTCAATATCACCTCAATTCAACTCCTACTTTACACAGACAGTACTATCTCTGATTAATAACATTAATAATGACAATTCTCACTCTCTCTAGCCTGTCTTAACCAGTCACAATTCATTCTCCTTCCTCCTAGTCTCCATCTCTACTATAACACTTCTGCTGAAACTAAAACCAACCTCTTTAGCTGCTGATCAACTTCCAACAGAATAGCTAAAAACATAACCTGATGCCTTGGCTTTTTTGTATCCATATTGAGAAACCGATCCATATATGCAAGATATGTCTCATCCATCTGAAAAAAAAAATCCTCTACAATACTACAACACAAAAGTGGCACATCAATAGACTTTGCCAACTACAGACCTATTGCCATCATATCCCCTCGTTCAAAAATACATCCACTCAACTTATGCAGTACATTAACTCTCACATTATTTCCAAAACCTATCATAGTTTAAGACCTCATCACAGTACTACTACTACTACTCTCTTCAGCTTTTCCAAAATCATAAACTAACACAGAAATTATGGCAATATGGACTCTTCACTATTCTTAGATTTATCAAAAGGATTTGGCACCGTATCCTATTAACATTAGCTTACTGAACTTTCCTCCCTCTGCCTCCGAGTGACAGGCAGGAAGTGGTCTAATGAAAACAAAATCTATCCTCCATCCTACCAGTCACTGTTGGCATCCCACAAGGATCAATATTAGGCATCACTTTGATCAACATTTTTATAAACAAACTACATAGTGCCACCAACCTTGCGAGCATAATTCAATATGCTGATGATTCAACACTCATGTGCAGCTCATCCATTTAGTTTCACTGTTATGAAAATGTGGCTACAAGCTTTCTTCACTCCCAAACGATATCAAAATAAATACAATATTTCACAATAACCTTGACCAACAGCACAAAAACTGAAATCATAACTTACAATAATCTCAAATTTGACCAACATACATTGCAAACTATTAAAAAAATCCCACAAACTTGGCTTCCAGTGTAGAACCAAACTATCTGACAGACAATGCAAGACAAATACTAGCACCTACCTTCTTCCATCCCTACTATATACAGCATCTATTCTTACTAACCTACATACTACAATTACAAATAAACTATCTACCTGTTACAATGTTGTTTGTTTGCCTTTCGGCTTTTCCCGGTTAGGGGTCGCCACAGCGGAACTCCGGTCCGCTAATGATTGGCAGTAGATTTTCACAAACATGGAGGTGCCAGCTCTACGTTCAACCTTCAATGAAGGCACGCCCATTTACGCATGTCTTTCGAATGACCACCCAACCGTGGGGAGGACATGCAGACTCCACACAAAAGACACTCCCCGCACTCCAGCCGAGAATCGAACGGGAGAACCTCTTGCTGCGAGGCAACAACGCTAACGCTGCACCACCGCGGATGTATCTACCTGTTACAATAAAGTAGAAAATTTGCTGCCAACCTAATGTATACGACTCATCACTACAGAGCCCTCAAAGGACTAAACTGGCTTGAGCTACCCAACTTTAACATATTCACCACTTATTAATGCACACAATCTTGTACACGCACCAGAAAATGTCCAGCGGTGCTACTGTCTAGGTACAGACCTTTGCTGAATCATTAAAGGAGAACTCCACCCAAAAGTCAAGTTTTTCTTCCCAAAAAGTGTTCTTCCTTCCTGTAATACATGACTGAACACTTCACACATAGAAAAAACATAATTCAACAATTATTTTTGGCTTTTTCATGCATTTGTCTAATCCCTTACATCACAACAGCTACTAAGAGTGGCAGAGTAATTCAGTTAGGCCACATATCCCAGCAACACAGCCATTAAGAAAACAATGACATTTAAATGTGTCTTATCAGTTACAGATTGCCAGCATCACACCTGAGATAAATAGTGTAGCCTGGAGTCTGAACATTAAGTTTAGTTTTCAGATGCAAATGCTTTTCCCTTTAATAAAACTCAGTGCCACAAAGAAAGCAAATGTTAATCTAACTCTTCTTACTTTCTGTCAGTATATGATTCTGTATTTTCTCTACACTGTAATTTCCGCAAAAGTGCATGTTTCTTCTAGAGTTGGGAAAGATTAACATCAAAGACTAATTCTAGCTACAATATTTAAAATTGTGAATGCAACACAAACCATCTCAGCCCAAGTAACACCTAATAATCACAGGGGTCAGATTTCTCACACGAACACTGAACTACAGTTGTTACTTTGAAAAGAACAATTAACTCAGCTACATTTTCAAGCCTGTCATTCAAACATTCCTTAAAATGTTGCAACAGAGATGGTCACTAATAAAAATCAAAGGAAGCAAAGTAATTAAAAATATGGATTGATGATGACAGTGAAAAGTAAGCAGTCCCAGCAATGTTGTCAACTGGCAATAAATGATCCCCAAATCATAAGGATTTCTTTCTGTCCCTCTAACATGACATCAGGAAGGTGAAGGCATTGACTGTAAAACAAAATAATGGTAACCATGGCAGCCTCCTTCAGATCATTTTGGGGTAGAACAAATTAGAAAGTTATAGAAACCATTTACTTTGATACAGAGGCATTAGCAATGCAGAAAAGTTCAAGATTTGCTAAAAAAACATATTTTTTAAGTTTTTGGGTGTGGTTCTCTTTTAAACTCTTAGTAATTACTACGAAGTCCAATTAACTCAGTAGGTGACTCACTATACTCCCATTATGCATCTAAACTCTGGAACACCATCCCAACATATCTAAAACAGACCATGAAACTTTCCACCTTCAACCCCTTACTAAAACAACACCTAAATCACACTTGGTTGTGCATATGCTCCAAACCTGGGAAACTCCATTTTCCTTTGTCAGCTCATACCCTCGTATCCCCCTTCTACACAGCAAACCTTTCTATCACATCTCCTCAATTACTGTCCTACCTTAATCCCCACTTTGTATTTCAGTTTCTTTCTGATCTTCCCATTTTATTCAACTCCTTCAAATATTTTCCACCATTCTATGTCAGCATGCAACCTAGTATTCTTACCCGGACTACCTTGACTCATCAGCTATACAATGCCGCTTTCCCTCTTCTAGCTTTAACTACCTACCTACTGACTGTTTCACACACCTTACCTTAATTTTATTTATTCCTACTGTAACCCTCCTTATCCATGTCTTACAAGTCGTATCTAATAACTGCTTGCCACATATACTGTAAATGAACTTTCTGCATAATAAATGTTTTATACCAGAAATTTAATATCACATATAAAATCACCACAGTTGAAATACCAATTTTATTTTCAGACAGTGTCACTGTAGAACAATCACCTGCTAGATGTCTTAAGAACTATCTATGTAGTGCATCTTTGTAAAAAAAAACATAAATAAATCACTTTGCTTTGAGTATATTAAATGTATCTGCTTTTCTCCCCAGATCTCTGCTGAAAATGGCTTTGCCCAGTCAAACTCTCCTGGTCAACAAAGACGAACAAACATTTAATGCATGGAAAATCTTTGGACAGGACTTGAGGATTTCTCCTACTACCTATGAGAAGCAGCTTGGGAATTTTTTTAAATGTTCATCTGCAGTTTCACAAATACAGGCAGACTGCACAAATGACTAATGTGTTAGTAAAATTATGGCACCTCAATGGTATGCCCAATTTCCTATTTCCATGACAGTATTTCAAAATATCAGGACTGGAATTCGTATCTCATTGTGTGAGGAAAAGAGCTAACACAAACTGGCATTCCATGGCTGCAAGCACTACAAATAGTCTTATATTACCAAGATAAAAGCGTTTTCACATATTATGAAGTACCACAGATTTTACTATTAATACAAAGGAAGAAGCATCATTGATGGACTTGACTCAGGAAAACCCAGTCCAGACACCAGCGATTATGTAGACTACTGGACCTTGTGTTACTGCAGCACCAGAATAGCAAGTGATGCCATTACATAAGGTCTACCATACATCGTAATCACAGGTCCCTGTATTGTAGTGCCATTAATATTACACTGAGTCTCAACAGCCACATGGTAAAAGAAGTGACCAAGATGATGTATTTTTTTTTAAACAGGGAAATTAACAGATAATTCTTTTAGTTCCATTTAATAGGTAGGGCTTCTGCCCCTTAACTCCCCTTTTTCATTAAGAAGTACAGGATGGTTAAGGCAGGCAGCAGCCCCCCCCCCCGTATAAATAAAATCAAATATTAAAAAAAAATAATCTATCAAACTGTTACAGCACTGATGGCTATGAAGCTGCACAACATTCATAACACTGAAAGCCAGGCAAACTCACTGTTTGATCCAGTGTTCTAAATTAACTTCCAACCACCATTACCTCAGTGGTCAAAAATGTTAATCAGCAGAGCATTTGGTCAAAATGTGATTTATGTTATCTGTAAATGATAAAAATATCTGATTATGTCCATACATGACTACTATTAGCCAATATTCTTTTTTATATCAGAAATAGGTAAATGAGGCTTTCAAGTAAAAAAGCAGAAACAGTTGAGCAAAGCAAGGGCGAGAGGTGGGAGTGGCTAAAAATCCATCTTTTAAATATACACACCACACACACATACAACATAACATGTGTGACAATCAGTGCATCGGCTAAAAGCAGAAAAGATACAGCACACAATTATTTTAATGAAGGATGGAGGGACGCCTACTACTGCTGCTTATGGGCATCTCTGAAGTACTTAACATCTACCAACTGAAATTACTGCAGCTTATGCTGAATGCAGTAAAATACAAAACAAAAGACAACAGACCCCTAGTAGGTAGGGAGGGAAGCTGCCAAATTAGGCAGCACAATGATGAATCAGTTAGCACTACACTACAGTACTGACTGCTTGACTCACCTTCTTAGTTTCCCGATTGTCTGCTTTTTTGAGGAGATACTTAAGCAAACTGACGTTTTAAGAAGTTGCCCATAGGCCTTTCAATGATGTTTATGTGCATTTATGATGGGCTAGCACCCTGTCCAGCATTAGTTCTCTGCCTTATGATTTTTGCTTCGCAGGGTGGGCACCAGTTCTCCTGTGAACCTGAGCAGTATAAAGCACGTACAACAAAAATGAATAAATGAAATGTAGCTTTCATGCTTTCTTTTTGAGCAAATGTTTTCTAACAGTTGTAACGTCAGTCAAACAAATAAAGCCTATTAGATGGGTATACATATTTAGGGGAGGAGGCATTACAGGTTTTACCTAGCTGCACTAAAGAAGCAAGTAGATACAACCTAGAACCACAACCTGTAAAAGAAAGTAAGAAGGTTTTAAATTAAAGCGAATGAGACAAAAGCACAGAAGTGCCTTTTACGGGTATGCTGTACTGCCCTATTAAATTTAACAAAGTGTTAACTATTTCATTGCCTTACAAAATACTTTACAGAAAATGATGAACTTGTAATCCAGACATGCAGTGATTAACCTAAAGTTTGTAGTGAAACAGGTATAAATCTGTTGCCCTCAAGACTGCATGTGAGCACTCTTGCATGTCCACCATGTGTAGAAGTGCACAAGTGGAGCTTAAAGCAACAGTGATAATGACATCTCTGGCCAGTATTCTACTCCTGCAAAAACGTTATCTGACCTAAAGTAAACACTGTTGTATAATTTGTTCAATGCATGCAATATTCATTCTATATATAATCTCATTTTTTACTCTGTGAACTCTGAATGTTTTTTTTTTGGTTTTTTTTTTTTTTTTTTTTTTACAAGAAACATCTTTATTGAATTATCACTTATGACATAGACAATCATACATTTTTATAAGTGAAAACAAACCATATTGGCATATTTTCAGTTGCAAATATTATACATCACATATGATCTACTATACCGTCATTGTCATTTGAATATTACACAGCTCATTCAATTCCTGCCTACCTTAAACCTCATTCCTCCTCCAAAACATTACCCTGCATGTATTGTTTCCACAATTCCCATTTTTTCTATGTAATTTGCTCTTACCTTTTTTTCTGAAGATCCCACTTCCAGTTCTTTTATCCCTGTTACTACATTCACTAGTCTGTAAATTTTCTTATGCCTGCTACATAACCTCGTAAAAAGTGACATAATGTTAAGTTAAAAACTATTCAATACATGAAATATTAATGGCTAGGACATGAAAATACTAGACTTCTAAACAAAGTACTTCTACACACCTATACAGCTTCTTCTGTTACAACCCCCCCCCCCCCCCCGTACAATCCCTTCCTGGTTTTCTAGAATCAAAGCAGAGTTTTTAGATGGAGGGCATTGCTGGGTAATGCTAGAGGCTACTCAGCCGTGACAAACAAGAAAGCCACACAACGGACCAAGTACATTTTACTAATTTTCAAATTTAAAAAGAAAAAGAAAAATAAAGGAAGGCAACTGCCTGCTGTGATCCGACGATCCCGAGTAGAGAGGGGACATAAAGATATTAGCTACAGTTGACTCAATGGTGTACTAGTGCTCTATCTGCAGCAGTAGGTATCTTTGCCAGTAAATGCACATGCTACACCAATGCCTAAGCCACATGATTTCTGATAATGTGTAAATTAATGTAACATTCCTTAGAAGCCACAGAATTGAAGTCACTGTGTCCAAAGTAAATGGCACAGCTGCTAACTGAAGAGCAGGTTTCCAGCCTTAATCCTGCCCTGACCTTAGTACAGAGCCTGAGAACCTGTCAGAAAGGTGCTCTCACAGTGTAAGACAGCAAACAGCAGCTGCGTGGACTCAGAGGCTGCAGTCATTTCTACTGTCACTCTTTACACACACACAGGCAAGCATATGTACACACACACATACGCACACACACACTTTATGGAAGGAAACAAGCTGCGAGTGGCAACTGCAACTCTGTAAACTGAGAAAACACAAGGATGCTATCCATGGTTCTCAAAGAGATAAAGAGTTTAGACTTAATCCCTTTACAGAAAACATGACACTCTTAAGAAAGGGATTTTCTTTTTAATCTTGGCAATGTTCTCCATGAGAAGCATGAACACACTTGGCTGTCACATCCACGAAATTATTCGTTCCAAATAAGTTATTGTTTGATGACTTTTCACTTCCCCTAGCCAAGTCACATGACTATGTACCATTTCAGTGAGAATGGTCTCCACCCTGTTAGATGAAATTTAGCAATGATGTTACTGTTTTAGCTGCAAAGATCAAAAGGGAGGGACCTTTTCTCCAAATCAGAAGGGGCCCTTGTAATATTGATATCAAGTCAGAGTTGTGATATTTGTCTTACCATATTTTTACGATGATCCTGAGTAATAAGATTAAACAGAAAAAGGTTTGCAGATGGAAGAAGCAGCTGTATAAAACTCTGCAACAGCACTGTCAACAGTGAAGCACACCCACAATATAGACTGCATAAAAAATTACAAAGCAGCAGCTAATAAATTAAAATTTAACTTTCAAGTTTGCAGCAGTGGTATATAATTTTGCAAAATTTGATCTTCAACTTTAGCAGAATAGAGGTCAGGGCCAGTTGTTACAATGCACTGTGTGGAGCATGTAGAAGCTGGGTTTGAGCCTTGTAGTTGCCACTAAATGCATGTGACTCACACTGACAGCATTTTGAAATCATGTAATCACTTTCTAATTTAGTTCTGCCTACTGAAAGTTAAAAAATATAAGGCCCTACAGCACTGTGTTAAACTGTGAAAGTGGATTCCAATGTTGGAATTCCATCATATCCCACCTGCAGTCTAAGCAAGTCTCAATAAGTTATTTCATTTCTTTCTACTTGCGTGCTTCCACCTCTCATCCCCAAAAAGCTTCCCAACAATAAACTTAGTGGAAATGAGAAAGTATGCATTATCAAGCTGAAAAAAAAATATATAGTTTACTGGAAATTTAAAGGAAAAACATCACTCAGTTGCAACTCTTAATAGACCATTTAATGAGATGCCTTGCATTTCTACCACCTACAATATCCTTCAGTTTTAAAATGTATACAAATCTTTTTTTTCAGTAATTCAGAGTTTATTAACTCCTCCATTTCCACAGTACCTGACTTAGTCCATAGTACCTGTGAATTAAATTAACACCTTTAGCAGGAAAACTAGTACCAGACTTTCTTTTTTTCACTTGTCTGCAATTTCTGTCTGATACTGCCCTCTACAGGTCTACATCACTGCTCAGTAAGCAACTGTATCTGGAACAAGCAGGCATCTACAGATTACTATAGCAATAACCCATCGCTGGGTGTGGGTAATGCTGGGTTTACCCACAGTCATACCTCTAAGTATACCTCATTATGAGGAAGGTTCCTCATGTTGGGTGTTAAAAAGTCCATGCTCCTCGAAATTCACACTGAAACTGTCTATCACACATTCAGTGTTACAAATTTTTTTAACTGATCTTCTTCTTTCAGCTGCTCCCGTTAAGGGTCGCCACAGCGGATCATCTGTTTCCATTTCTTCCTGTCCTCTGCATCTTGCTCTGTCACACCAACCACCTGCATGTCCTCTCTCACCACATCCATAAACCTTATCTTAGGCCTTCCTCTTTTCCTGTTACCTGGCAGCTTCATCCTTAGCATCTTTTTCCCCGATATACTCTGCATCCCTCCTCGGCACATGTCCAAACCAACATAATCTTGCCTCTCTAGCTTTGTCTCCAAACCTTCCAAATAGTACAGAATCATATTAATACATCATAAGAACTTTTTATAAGTATACAGTTACACATTTTAACCATCTTGTGTCCTTCCTAGTTTAAGTCGTTAGTAAGCTTTTAGAAGGAGTTCCACATTTTGCCCATTTGTTCCACATTCTGAGAGGCAATGTTCTTCATTTAGGAGATGAAAGGTAGAGAGCTATGCCCATGGTTGGTGTGGTTTGGTCACAAGGGTGAAGCCCAAGTGACCAAACAAAGCCAACAGTGGGTAAATCCAGCATTACCCACACCCAGCTGTGGGTTATTGCTATTATATGACATTATTGAAGAAAAAAATACTTACTTTTCTTCAATAATGTCCTTGTATAACGGCGCTGTGCTACTCTTCCCCATTTTACCCCTGTATCCTAGGGCTTCCTTGAAGTTTACTGTGCATGTGTATGGGACTTTTGTACCCACACTTATGCAGTACATCAGAGCTGTGTAAAGGAAGTAATGGAGAAAGGAAGATCTTTGTTGCTTTTTTGTTCTTGTTTTTAAATAAAAACAATGAAATCGGGAGACTTTCAACATATGGGAGACATGGGACAGAAAATACAGTATAAGGATAATCAGGTATGTTTCTCTAGTTTTACATGATGTACCTGAATATACTTGTATTTTTCTCATATATTAATGGAAGAAAGTTCAGGCAACCGGACTTTTTTCCCACTGGTATATGCTCCATTTACAACGGTCATGCTGGTTGGGCTGACCAATCAGAATGCTCATTTTGGAATGTTAATGGCCAGTCATTGTATAATTGATATATAATTAATACATTTCATTTGATAACCAGGTAAGTACACTGGTCAAGCTGGCCCTTTTCTGACATGACCTCATTTACAAAGTGGCAGATGTTAAACATAGATTTAAAAAAGTTATGGACAAGAGAAGGGTTAGTTGACAATTTTCTACCCAAAACATAAAATTGTCATTTAGTGGTTGCAGACTTCAATGAAGTTCAGTTTGACTTAATCAGTCAACCTGGAGACCACAGTTTGAACCCCACATTCTCCATTTGCACAAGAACTTTCTCTGAAGTAAAATTGACTTTCTTGAACATCTGATCGTATTATGCTGAAATTGTGGTTTTCTTGATGTCACTGAGCAGTCTGTGGTGGGTATAGCACTATCACTCTGCTTGACTGAACATTTTTTTTGTATCTTACAGTAACTCTTTCTCCCTTTGGAGTGCAGTGCATTCCAGCTGGGAATTAGAAACAAATTACATTCTGACAAGACTGGCAGCCATGATGTAGCAGAAATCAGTGTGGCTACCACTCCTACAAAAACAAACAGCTACAATTATAAACAGTTGTTAACCACTGAAACAAATTCAGAATGCATTATAACTGTTGAAATAACCCCCCTTCTTCTGCACATGAAAACAATATAAAATTAAACTGCATCTTTGGTTCTGCAGATTTTTCAATAAACGTGTACTTCCACAGAAATAATTTGCTACTGTTCTCATAAATTACAACAGATACTACATGTGCTACAAAATACATAGTACAAATGTGTGACAACATTTATCAACAGGCATCACAATACATCCTTTAGCTGTTGAGTGCGAATTAAACTGTGACAAACCAGATTTTTAAAAACAGGATGAGATTAGAAAGCAGACTGTACATAAGAAAAGTAAACATGTTTTTCAAACAATGTCATTGTACAGTATTGAATTCTTGAACAAGGATGGGAAAATTAATCAGGGTAAAAATCGCTGACTTGTCTAAAGCATATGACTCTTTACAACACCACCAGTTAACCCATTTCAGGTATAACGTGGAAGCACCATCTGGATACTTGTGTTACTTGCAAGTTGTCTGACACAGTTAAAGAGTATCATGCCCAAGAGACTGTCTCATATTCACTAAAGGTTCAGTACACACATCCTTATCACATACGTCAAGAAAATGTTTGGGACCCATAAAAGGCTTAGCTATGTTAAATCCAAGAGGGAAATGGAATCAGTTTGTGGAGTATCAGGAATCAATGACATAGTTTAGATACATGACAACCTCTCTAGATCTTCACCTCTCATACAGAAATTGTACTGACAAACCACTAACTAAAGTGAGTGAGTTGCTAGATGCCTAGAGAAAACCTGCTAAAAACTAATGTCTGAGAAAAGATATACTATAGAATGGCAATCCAATTATTACTGCTGAATCTCCTGAACTCCAGGTAACCCCGAAAAGAAGTGCCAGATTCATGGTAAATGCCTGAAGCTCATAACATCACTGAACTGCACTTCAGACAGCTCGCATCCTTTCTATCCAAATGGGAGGAGGGGGTAGCTTTATTGGCCTGAAAGTATCCATAAAGACTTAGGTAAAAAAAAAGTTGTGTGCATTCAAAAACCACGTAGCTGAAATACTTGATGTCCTTAAGGGGTTATCTGCATATATCCCATGGGCCTCCATTACAGGAGTTTTAAAGTATTGCACAGTGAAAACTCCAGCTTGGCTGAGATTTTCTTGCAGTTCCCACCCGAATAAGGGCGACAACAGTTCTTCTGGTCTAATCTATTTATTACCTTAAAATTAAATCTGACTCACGAATCTTGAAGAATTCGAGTTCCAACAACTTCACATCAGTGGCCACTTATTGTCAATCCTCCACCAAGTTTCGGGGAGTTCCATCAAGGGGATGGTAGATGGGAGCCAAGACTGCAGAAATGATCCCTCCATTGAAACATCTACTTATACTGGTGAGCGTACTCATACAAATGCACGATGTTCATTTGAGGACTACTACTGTATCATTCTCTACCACTGGGAAGAGTACTAAAGCAGTTAGCTACTCTTGGAGAGTGATAGCCATGACATGCCCTGTAAAGGTAGAGTGGAAAACAATGTTCTACTCCTGAACTAAATGTCTAGTTTGTAATATTTGGAAAAGGCATATACAGTGGTCCAAAAGTCTGCATTAGGGTTACTTGTATCAGAAATCTTTCTTCAGTAGGCTGCTGCAGTGATTATTGTTGTACTGGATTGCACCTTTACTTGTCTTGACAATGTTTCTTCATGCTTTTCACAACAAAATGCAATTACAAACTATTTTGAGGGGGATTGTTTTGACACTAGTTTGTCTTATGTAAAGAAAACAGAAAGCCCTTTTGTTTTGTGGCTTAGGGTAGATTACTAGCAATTGGAAAACTGGCTTCATGAGCAGTTCTAAAACCACTCAAGTATAAATGATAGATTAAAGCTCAAGACTTAATCCTGTTGCTTTGAAAGACAATGTAGTTTTTTTTTTTTTTTTTTTTTTTTTTTTTTACACATTAAGGGCTGAAATCTCAGACATTATCCAATGACTCAATAGAGGCAAGAAAATATTTTCCAAGCAGAAAATTGAATGGCCACAAAGGCAATAAGTTTAAATGGGAACAAGGTCAATTTTGCCATTGCAAAGTTAATGTCACAAGTAGTAATGGGCTTCCTGGAGAACGAAGGTACAGACACCCCCCTTCAAAAACTGTTTAATACAAAGTGGGTGCACAAATGGGGGAATATATGGGTTGATAAGCAGCAATGAAAGCAGCACCTTTATGAAAGCATAAGAATATCTGCTATGCAACAGGTCAGCTAAATACTGAAGGACTATAGGTTCTGTACCTGCAGTACATACGATACCATTTCACTAAAGATTCTCTTCCTTTTGGCCATTTAATTTTACCTGGTGCTTCGCTTTTTGGCCTCTTTTACAGAGGTGGCTCCTAAAGGGAAAGACTACAGATGGCAGCAGCCTGAGGCTTCTTAGGTTTGGCAGTACTACTGAACCACTCCATTGTATATCAAGTGTATATAACATTGGTAGTCACAGTGGCCGCTCTTTGATCATATGAGCTGGATATAAGAACAGTGTTTCTCTTGGTCAGAAAGAGACGATCAGAACAAGCTTTTTTTCTTTCTTACTTTATGGAGCAGTTTTGGAAGGAAGGGAAAGGGTGGACATGTATAAATGAATCTCGATGTCTAAGGTAAGGAAAAAGGATTGCACTGTTCAAGCCCATTTGCAATGGGAACAGTACTTAGAATTTCTCCAGCCAGCAGTTTCTCTTTACATATGAGCAGGTCTATCTCTTGTATTCTCCACCTCTGTACCAAGACTTAGAAAATGTTTTTGTTCTATACCCTTTCACAGGGCCTGAAGGAATGTATGTTAAGCCTGCTCACCAGGGAGTTCTGGTCTGACGGGATGCAAGTACCCAAGAGATTATGGTCTTGATAGGAGGTCTGATGGGATTTAAGTGCCCATAAGATTCAGGCCTTGGAAAGGAAGCAAGGTCTCAAGCCATTGTGGCCATTCAGCGTAAGGGATAATAGTGGGCACACATTTGTATATTTATGTACTACTCACCATGTTGTCTATCACTACTTTTACCGTGCTGAAGTGCCAAACTGTTCTGAATGCTTGCATAATTGCACATACTCCAAAGCATTTTGGCAGAAATATGGAAGTAGGCATCCTTCACAATCAGAACATCAACAGTCCACCTTGCAATGCAAAGGAAGGATGACCTGCAGTGTGTTAGCATTTTAAATCTAGTACTTTTGAGAATGTACTCATTCTTGATAAGTCCAGAATGCATCTTCAATAGCCATCTTTCTTTTGGACCAGGAAACGTCTGGATTAGAATCCTTTTCATGGTTCATCTCTGGGACTTTTTTTTATGGATCTACTTAGACAAAACTAGCTGTGCTACCTTTATCTGTATTGGAGAGATTATGACATTCTGAGAAGGGACAAAATGTTCTGAATTATGTTCCATAATTTGGTGAAATAATGTTTCTTACACACCTGTCTGAACTTAGCCAAAAGCATTTTTTTGAAACAGAAAAGCCTCCCTCTCAGGAAGTGAGGTATGAAAAGGTTGGCAGAAAGGTGAAGGGCAATGTTCAATGGCATAGTAAAGTACTGTTTATTTTCTGTCTACCAAGGAGGGTAACTTTTCTCTTCTTCTTCCCTTAGCCCCATCTTGCTATCTGCCTAGTCTCTAACCCCATTGTCTGACACGGCTACTTTTCAAATTTTCTGTTTAAATTGCTTCACCCCCTGACTACTACTTGTAGGATGGTCCACTGGCTGCTGGGGTAATATTTATTATATTGAGGAATGGGAGGAAAAATGTTTTACTTACAGTATACTTTTCATCCAGTTCTTTTAAAATTTGAGGGAAGGGATGCCAAATGGTAATTTTTAGCCCATAGGGAGCATTTACTAACTGCTTCTTAACATCACCTTATAGGAGCAAAATTTTCAGATATGGGTACACACTGAAAGCCTAAGGGATTACGGCTGAGATCCTGAGGTTAGCAGAAAATTAAGAAAGAAATTAGGGGGGTACATACTAATTACAAGACTGCAGTTATCTCAGAGTATTCGCCTTTCTCAGAGAGCTTCAAGTTTACATGCATAAATATATATATATATATATATATATATATATATATATATATATATATATATATATATGTGTGTGTGTGTGGGTGTGAGTAAAAATGGTTTAGGAAGCATAGTCCCTACACTGGGACATGCAATGGGCAAGCACTCCTGTGGAAATATCATTAGTGTCATAGTTTAATTTTAAAAGTACTGGGACATGTAGTTTTTTTACTATGCTACTTGATTTATTTTCTTTTTGTTACTGTAATGTACACTGCAATTTATCTTGTATTTTTTTTACATGTTTGGTGCTTTTCTCCTCCGGCCTCCACTGAAAAAGGGCTCTTGCCCGTTGGACTAACCCACTTAACAAATGTCAAATAAATAAAATGTAATATCAAGCCCTACATTTCCAAAAGGAAGACATATATGCCTATATACTATCTGTACTACTGTACTCCTTACACCTCCTGATTCCCAATTATGATAATCATATTACTCTGTATTTCTGATTAATCACTGCTCATTTATTGTTTGATTTATTTGACAAAGTCGGTATATTAATATTTCTGTAATTTGTATTACTTATAACACATTGCTGGAGCTTTTTTTACCCAGGCCTTCTCTGAAAAGGGGTCTTGAATGGCTCAGTTAAACTTTCCTGGTAAACAAACATACACAAGTAAATAAGTAAATAAAATACTATGTGCCTACTGTAGCATCTTTATGGCCTCACCAGGAGTGAAGAAAGATACTCAGATAGTTCCAATAGTAGTAGGAGCAACGAGTCTTATAAAAAAAAGAGTCTACAAGCATATTTAGATATGCTACCAATTCATGTAACTCTGTACGAATTGCAAGAGGAGTCATTACTAGGCACACTGTGAGCGCTGTGAAGAGCACTTTTGGTTGACATCTAAGAATGAAACAATACTAATTTCATGAGCTTTAATTGCACTTTGACTCAGGAGTGGGGTCCATTCCCATCATGGCATTACACACACAAAAGATATGGAGAAAGTAAAAAAGGGAGTCTTATTAATCATATATTCAGTTTGTCTGAGGATGTCTCCCTAGAATTTTATCATATCTGCCCAACAATTAATGGTTCTGACAGCCATAGTGGAGAATATGTATACTTCCTTAAAAAAATTATCCAAAGCCTTAGCATATTTGTCCCTGGGGAAAAGTGCCAAGACAAGAAGTTAGTTTAGATCCCCTAGCAGCATCTAAAAATACAACTGTGGCATCTACCACTGTGTTTTATGCAAGCGTGTACAGGACTCAAGAACTTTGCAGAATCTGTCTGATTTCTTTGGGGTTAGGTAACTGGGAATTGGGTTTGAAGGACATACTGTCAAATGTTTTCTTGAATGCTTGGAAAACGGGAGAATTACTACTGGCTTTGGCTTAACCATGCCCAAAAGATCAGGTACTTTTTGAGGGTGTCAGAGATCTCCTTGTAGACCCATTTAAAGTGCTCTCTCATATGATTCAGGATTTCTTCAACTGAAACATCCCGTGGAAAGCAGGCCACACAGACATCAACATTTTGACTTCAAAAGGTTTTCCAAGGAGTCTGCAGCTACTTGGTATAGAATTAATCCTGAGGCACTCCTTACTCTTAACCTCAGCCATGGCCACTCCTGCCATAAAACAAATATAGGGATTCCTCTCCTTGACATTTTGGATTCTAAGCTGGGCAGTGAGGAAATCTGCTTTTGAACTGGCTAGATCCTTCTGAAATCAAAGGAGGTAGTGGTCAGGGCAGCTACAAGGTGAATGTCAGAGCTTCAATGTCCACTCAGATCACAGAGGAAGAAGGTCTCTTAGCTGACTAGGAATATCTTCAGTACAGCATAGAAAAGGTGAGACTTCTGATGTGTTGTTTACTAAAAGAACAGGAATATCATGCCAAGACGGAGCTGCTCCTGGAAATGCAGACTAAAAATGTGATGGGCTAAAGTCTGTAATGGGTGCCCTGGGAACTGGCATTCAACCCAAGCATCGCAGTAATTTCTGTACCATACTTTGCACCCAACAAGATTAAGACAGGCAGAGGCATAGTCTTCAGGAGACGGTGGTTTCTAGGCCAATGAAGGAACACCTCATCAGGGCTGAAATCCTCAAAACTCTGGAGGACTGGCAGGATCAGTATGGCCTCAAGATCCCTGCTTGTTGGTTGTTTACTCAGCATCTCCTTGGGTTTCTTCATCTTCTGTGCCTGTGCTCTTTTTTATGAGATCTTGTTTTTCGCAGTTGGTCAAAGATTCTCCCACTGAGGGAAAGGCAGACATCCCTTTTCACAGTGTCAAACGCTTTGTATTCTAGGAAGACTTGAAGGTCATTGCCTCAAAGGAGTACAGTCTTTTTATTAAGAGTCTGATGGTACTAGCAGGGAGAAACTTGATGCGTCTTCTATAAGGAAAACAGGTGGAATTTCTCTTGCACAGTCAAAAATCGATAGTGGTCATTTCTGGAGTTATCACTGACTTAAATAAAAAATTATCTGCTGAAATAAGTAAGACACAGCAAAATACATCAAGTACAATGTACTTTACCAACAGAATTCCAAATAAAATAAGAAAAAAACATGTTCTCAAACTAAGTGCTTACTACTTTGTAAGGTTCCTGGATAGGATGGTTGGGCAGACATAATAAACAGTCACTTGCTGTGAAGATAAAAGAAGTGAAGATGTCATGGGCTGCTCTTCAATTTACCCAAACATCATGCTAACATCCTGGGCAGGAAGAGGCATTCACAAGGACTGATGTCTGACTACAGCTAATTCCCATGGATAAGAAATACATTAAAGCAGCAGCAATCTTTACGATGAATATCTAAAAAGACAACCACAAAACACAACACAAGCCAGTGCTCCTGCTCCTAGATGTGCAGGTAAAGCAGTTGACCAAAAGCAAAAACCAGCTCAGTGGTACAGAGGGGGTGGAGCTCCTAGTTACAGGTTTGATTAGCGAGCAAATGCATGGAAACAGACAGCAGAAAGATGGATGTGTGGTCCACTCATCTGGGTCAAAGAGGAACTTCAGGACTGTTGTGTAGCTGCTAAAAGTGGAAGGTGACATACTACTGCAAGCAGTAAGACAAGAAGCCGAGGACTTGTGCCTGGCTTGCCAATCAGTGAAGTGCTGTGCAGCTGAAGAGTGTGTGTGTGTGTGTGTGTGTGTGTGTGTGTGTGTGTGTGTGTGTGTGTGTGTGTGTGTGTGTGTGTGTGTGTACGTGTGTTGTTCCAACACTGCAGGCTCTATATCAATAGTGGACTTGTCAACACCTATAGAAAGGGAAGGAAAAATTAAGAGCAAAATGTCTTGTAGTGGATAGTTGATGGTTCTGATCCCCAAATATGTTTTCCCTCAGCTGTCCACATACTGAGTGAGAGTGAATTGTGTATGTGTAAGTGTGTGTGTACATGTGTTGTTCCAACACTGCAGGCTCTATATCTATAGTGGACTTGTCAACTCCTATAGAAAGAGAGAAAGAGAGGGAAAAATTAAGAGCAAAATGTCTTGTAGGGGATAGTTGATGGTTCTGATCCCCAAATTTGTTTTCCCTCAGCTGTCCATATACTGAGTGAGAGTGAATGAATGGGGGATGCAAGGAAATATACAAATAAAAAATATATAAGAGATTTAATGAAGCTGCACCTCAGTAAGCAAACAACTCTTTCATTATAAGTAAAAAGTACTGCTGTGTGAGAACTTACCCTAACAGTAGTTATCTTATTGACAGCAAAAGGTACCAAAGCCTAAACCTTCAATAGAGGTATATGTCTGACATCTGACCTACACCTGTGGGTTTAAGAGTACCTAAGCAGACATACAAGTGTAAAACCTCAGACTGTCTCCAAGCCAGGATGCCTGTAGACACTGGACTAAACTAAAGTAATAAGTTAGCTAAGAGGGAAGAAGACAGCAAATGGTTCTCCCTCAGTCCCTTAAAGAAGTAAACAAATCTGGAGAAAGTGGGATGTCATAATCCTATCTTCCATAATGTCAAGTTGAACGATGACAGGTTGGGATGAAGAACACAGCCCTTCTGCTGTGGGAGTAATACTACTTTGTGGGGTGGCTTCTGGTGATGACCCATAGCTAGGTGGTAGAGAAGGGGGAACTGATGTCACCTTGGCCAAAACAGAATCAAGAGTAGAATCTTTGGTTTCTTTCTCTGGATATTTAGTAAGACCTTTTGGAAAAAATGAAGTGGAGGGAAGGCATAAAGGAACCTCCCTGTAAAATGACAGGACATGGTGCCAGTTTTCAATGCTTGAGGACAAGGAGTCCTGCTGCAAAAAAAGAGGAAGTTGATTGTTGTAGATGGGGCAAATAAGTCTGTGGGATGTTCCGTTTGTGGGCTATGTGTAGGAATACTTCCCTGTTCAACATTCATTTGTGAGGGGTCTTTCCTTGATTTGTTTAGAAAATCTGTCAGGACATTGTCCCCTGAGGGGGATATAAATGGTTTGAAGGTTTGGGTTTGCTTTAGTGGCCAGATCCCACATTATAAGAGTTAGCTTACAAAGATAGTTAGATCTGGTTCCCCCTAGTTCATTAATGTACCACATGACTGTGGTGTCGTCAGTGAAAATCCCGAGAGGTCCTGAGACCCAGATGACATTTGCCAAATCACCTAGAGCTTAATGTCGTCTGGGCCCCAGGACCTCTCAGGATTTTCACAGACAATACCACAATAATGTGATACATAAACAAGCAGGGGGGAAATGAGGGCATCCAGCAAACAAGTGGACAGACTATGTGAGAGAAGATCTACGACAGCCAGGCATGAGTGATTAAGAAGGCAGGATTGTGGTATTGAATCTCGAGAGAGAGAAATGGTGACAGTTAACATGACAACCTGACCCAGAGTAGAAAATAAGAAAAAGGGGGTTGATGATGATCCTGGGGCCCAGGAGGGACAGAAGGTCTGCAAAGCCTGTATTAGTGCCAGTATCTCCCTGAGGTCGATGTGTTCTGACTTCAGATTCAGAATCCACTGGCCCTGTACTCTCAAGGGGCCCCATCCATGTCCCTCATGCAAAGTTTGAAGCATCTGTGTGCAATTCCTGTTGCACTGTCTGCTGCTTGAAAGGCAGACCTGGGTTGAGGTTTACCTATGATATCTACCATTGGATTTCTTTCTTTAAACAGGGGAGAAGAGGAATCTACATGTACAGATTTTGGGTACCATTGGATCTTTCTTTTATGCAGCCTGGTAAAGGTGACCATAGGGATGGTTGCAACCATGAACTCCAGTGTCCCAGGGATTTCTCTTGCATTGCAAGTTTGAGGGGGTAGAAGGGACTGTAAGTAACTAAAGAGATTCTGTATCTTGTTCAGAGGCAGAAAAGTCAGCATGAGTTTGGTGTCCAGTCTGCAGCCCAAGAAGACTAAGTCTTAGGTTGGTTCCAGAGTGGAATTCTTGAAGGTGACCATGAACCCCAGGCTTTGAAGTAGGGACACTGTGAAGGTCAGACGGAGCAAAAGGGGTTTTGGAGAGGATGCCTATATTAACAGGTTGTCTAAGTAAGGGACTATCTGAATTCCTAGAGTCCTGCAGAAAGCCATGACTGGAGCTAGGCACTATGTGAAAACCCTGGGGGCTGTAGAAAGTCCAAAAGGCAAAGCAGAGAACTTAAAATGCGATGAGTTAGCCAAAAACCTCAGAAATTTCCTAAAGGAAGGGTGAATCAGAATGTGGAGGTAGGAGTCCTTTAGAGCCAGGGACACCAGAAAGGCTTGCGGAAGAATGAAGAATGGAAGAGTTTGGACGGACAGTATCTTGAAAGATGGAACCTTGAGAAAGGTGTTGAGAATGGACAGATGTAATAAAGGTTTCCATTCTAATTCATTTTTTGGAACCAGGAAAAGTCTTTATTAGAACCCTTTTCCTATGTATTGTTGTGGTGCAGGTTATATGCTGCCTTGGTTGAGCAATGATGAGAGAGTAACTTTATCTGGTTGTGTGTTGGAAAAGTGATATCCTTAATATGGGAGTTCCTTCCAAGTCACTTTGTAATCTAGTCAAATAATTTAAGACTACTCATTTGTCTGTGATAATGAGCTGCCATTTTTCCACGGAAGAGGTGAGCCTTTTGAACAGGGTGAGGTTGGGATCAAGGGGGAGGGGGAGCACAAACGGTAGTCAGATTGACTTGTCTGGATAGACAGGCCTCCCAGATTTAGAATCCCTGTCTGGTTTGTCTTGGAATCTTTTCCTTGGCATTTTATTGGCCTTGAGACAGCATGGTCTCCCTGCAGGTAAAAGAAGTGGGCTTTGCAGAGTAGTTTCTCTGGTATCTGGGCACTGACGCAAGGAAAATTTGTCTGCAATCCTTTATCATTTCCTCTATTCTTGTATAGTTTTAAACAAATGGGCTGCATCAGCATAAAATAGCAGGTCCCTTTTCAAAGGAGACTCTAGAAGTCTTGCTTTAATGTTCTTAGGGAGGGATTGAGAAAGTAACCATACAGACATTATAATAACAGAAAGTACAGTTGTGTACACTTACCATAAATGTAGATGTTCGAGTATATTCATTGTTGCAGTCATTACATTTGGGTTATCTGCCTGCAGGTAGCCCTCGCCCGGCCTGAATACCAGAGTCTTGGATTCCTGCATCGGATGCTGTCTCTTCTTCCATGACGTCAGGTCGTCAGGGGTATAAAACATGCAGTCGATGCCATTACATCAGTTTTTCTTGCCCCAGATGTCAGGTGCCCCCACAAAGGGAAGAAATTATATGTTACGTTACACCTCCATCAAAAAGCAAATACACCAGAAAGCTTAAAACAAGAAGCAAAGGTAGAGCCAAGAGAAGTCAGGGGGCTGGAGGGAGGACTGCAACAGTGAATACACTCGAACATCTACATTTGTGGTAAGTGTACACAACTGTACTATGTTCTTCGAGTTTCACTGTTGCAGTCATTACATTTGGGTTGATTCCCAAAGTTAAGGAAGGGAGGAGGAAGTTAGAGAGCATTAGGGCCAGGTATTAAGCCCTGCAAAACTGCAGTGACAAAACCAGCTCTGGATTTAGAAAAAAATAGGCATGTGGTAATGCTTGGTGAAGGTATGTACAGAGTTCCAGGTAGCAGCTTCTAGAATGTCCCTTGTAGGGACCCCTCTGAGAAAGGCTGTAGAGGTAGATGCAGCCCTGGTGGAATGTGATCTTATCCCCTTGTGGGGTAGGTTTTCCATGGTGTTTCTAGCAGAAATGAATGCAATGGGCTATCCATTTAGAAATGGTTTGCTTTGAAATGGCCTTCCTCTCTGCCCCTGCAGCAAAGCCAGCTAGCAGCTGTTCAGAGGCTTAGTCCTGTCCAAATAAAATCCAAGTTGTCTGTGCATGTCCAAAGAGTGCAGAATACGTTCTCCTTTGTTTTGTGGATTCGGGAAAAAGGTAGGCAAATGAATGGACTGATTTGGGGCCACACTAGACACCACCTTGGGCATAAAGGAAGGATTGGTCCTGAGGGAAACCCTGTCTGCGTGGAAGATAATGAAGGGCTCCACTGCCATGAGGGCCTGTAATTCAGACACTCTTCTTGCTGAAGTGATGGCTAGAAGGAAGGCTGTTTTCCAAGAAAGGAATTTCAGCTCTGCAGTTGCAGCTGGTTCAAATGGCGGGAGAGTAAGTTTTTCCAATACAAAGTTAAGGTCCCAGGCTGGAGTAGGTGCTCGCCGGGGGGGGGGGTCTTACATTTTTAGCCCCTCTGAGGAATTGCTTTAACAGGGGGTGAGAGAAGAGGGGTGGTTCAGTATTATAATGTGCTGAAATTGCAGAGGCATGAATTTTAACTGAGTAGAAGGATAGGCCCTTGTGGAGCATTTCTGTTAAGTACTGAAGAATATAAGGTACGCTGGGCACCGTAGTGCCCATACCCTGGGTATGTCTCCAGGAACAGTATCTTTTCTACTTTTCAGCATAGGATTTTCTAGTGCTAGGTCTCCTAGCTTCCAGAATGACATCTAGCACCTGCTTACTGAGGGATGCTATTGGAGAGCTCAAGGAATTATCCAGGCTGCAAGGTTCAGGGTTTGAAGCTGAGGGTGCAGAATCTGGCCCATCTGCCGGGACAGCAGGGAAGGTGTCTGAGGTAGGTGCCATGGATCCAGCAGTATCATGTTGCGTAATAGGGGGTACCAGTGCAGGCAAGGCTAGTCTGGTGCAATAAGTATTGTCCTTGGTTTGTCCTGTTTGATCTTTAGCAGAACCTTCAAGAGGAGAGGCAGAGGGCAAAGGCATAAACTGAGAGGCATTCCCAGGTAAAGGACAGGGCATCCACTTTCCAAGCTTGATGATGCAGAGTCTTTGTGCAGAATTTGTCCAGTTGGTAGTTCTGGGGGGATGCAAACAGGTCTATCTCTGGAGTCCTTCCATTTGTTTCTCAAGAGGTTGAATATTTTTGGTTCCAGTTTACATTCGTGCGGGTCCATGAGATTTCTGCTTAGGTTGTCTGCCAGTGAATTTAGCTTGCCTGGCAGGAATTGAGCTTGTAAGTGCACTTGGTAGCTTAAGGCTGTGTTCCACAGAGCCATGGCTAGTCTGCAGAGAGGGTACGAGTGGGTTCCCCTTGCTTGTTTATGTATCACATAACTGTGGTGTTGTCTATCTTTACCAATAATTGTCCTGGAAGGATGTGGTCCTGGAAGGCTGTCAGGGAATTCTGTACAACTAGCATTTCTTTTTGGTTGATATGCAGGTGCATCTGACTTGTTTTCAATTTGCCCTGAATGCAGTGCCCTGCCAAATGAGCCCCCCATGCATAGTCTGATGCGTCTGTTAGGGTTTGAGCAGCAGGGGGTAGATTGAAAGGGAGCCCCTTGTTGAAGTGGCAGACCTCTGCCCACCAAAGGAACTCTGCCTTTATACAAGGAATGATAGGAATAATTGATTTCAGGTCCTGAGAATGTTGACACCATAGGCTTTTTAGATACAATTGTAGTTTCCTCATATGCAGTCTTGCATATGGAATTAAAAGAATGCAAGAGGCCATGAACCCCAGGGCTTGCAAAATTTTCCTTGCAGATAGCTGGGTCTTTGTGGCTAGTAGTTTGAAGTAGGTTGTCAAATAAACTTGTTTCTCTGGCGTGAGGTAAGCCATCTGGGAAGTTATGTTCAAGCTTGCTCCCAGGAATACAATCTGTTGGCAGGGTACTAGATGAGATTTCTTTTCATTTATGGTGTACCCCAGCAAGGTAAGAAGTTTCTTTACGAATGCCATATGTTTTAATAGCATGTCCTGGCTTTCTGCCTGAATCAGACAATCGCCCAGGTATGGGTATATGTGAATATTTCTCTGCCTGCAAAATGCAATGGCTGGAGCTAGACACAATTGTGAATACCCTTGCCCCAGTAGATAAGCCAAAGTGAAGTGCAGAGAAGTGATAGTGCATGGAGCCTGCTCTGAAGCATAGGTATTTCCTGCAAGATTCCCTTATTGGAATGTGCAGGTAAGCTTACTTTAAGTCTGTTTGCCAACCAGGCATCTTTGCCTAGCATAGGAAGCAGCTGTTGAAGTGTTGGCATTTTGAATTTTGGGATTACCAAAAAGGTGTTTAGAATAGAGAGGTCCGGGATAGGATGCCAGGAGCTGTCTTTCCTGGGTACCAGGAAAAGTCTTGAATAAAAACCTTGCCCTCTTTCTTTTGCTGGGACATCCTGAATAGCCCTGATACTTAGAAGAGAGAGAACCTGCTGTTGAGCCTCTGCTCAATGATTTGGGGGTAGGTCTGGCCAACCATTTGGGGATGGTAGGGTGTGGAACTGGAATCTGTATCCTTGAAAAACTACATTTAAAACCCATTTGTCCTGGGTAATGAGTTCCTCGTTTTTTTGCATCCAGGGTGAGCTTTCCTCCTAAGGGAGTAGGCAGATGAGCAGGGCTTGGAAGGGTTAAGGTTAAGTCACTGTGACATTTTTCCGTAGTGGGGTGTCTTACTACTTCCTGCTTTGGAAGTGGGAGCCTCCCACTGCTTAGGCCTGTATGTAGCCTGAGACTGTAACCTAGCTGGTCTGCTGTTTCTGGATTTGGACTGAGAAGGCCTTTAAGAGACTGGAAAGGACCAATTCTTTGAAGGCCAATGCCTACTAAATCTGGGAGGCTGTACTTGCAGGAAATCTTTAACAGTTTGCATAGATTTAGCTTTTTCCTCCATTTTTTAGGGACGACTTCTGCTTTGTTGCCAAACAGGTGGTCTTGGTTTAAGGGAGCATCCAGTAATTTAGCTTTAACATGATCTGGCAAGTTTGCTCCTTAAGCCAAGCATGCCTTCTAAGTACAGACCCAGTGACAGCAGCCCTGCAAGATGCTTCTAAACAGTCAAAACTACATTGCAAAGTATGTTTACCAACTTGTTCAGCAGAATGCATTAAATCCTGTAATTCTTTATGTTCAGCACAATCAGGAATCAACATCATTTTCTGTTTAAGTAGTCTCATAACATGCTGTTGATACTTTAACATATGAAACCAGCAATTTAAGGCCCTAATGGCCAAAGTAGCAGAAGTGAATACTTTCTTGCCCCATCTGTCCAAGGCCCTAGAATCTCTATCAGAGGGGTTAGGGTCTTTGGCAGCCATAGTCTTAATGCCCATTGGTCCTTGGGAAATGGTCTCTGGATCCGCAGTAGGATTCTTGAAAAGGAACTTGTGAGAGTCAGGTACTCTGTAATACCTGTCAGGTTTTCTAGGAGCTGGAGGTAAAGTGTCTGGGGCCAGGTTAGATTCCAAGAAGGCATCATCTACAATGTCTAGAACAGGAGGGATAGCTAAAGGCCTGTATTGAAGGAGGAGTAAGAATTCCCTAAGCCTGTTTTTGGAGTCAGAGTAATCCTGGCTTTCCCAGCGGAAATGCTCCCTAAGAGTCTGCAAGGTTTCACCAAAAGAAAAATCTTCTGGAGAGGAAGCAGAGGGAAAATCCTCTGCATCAGAATCCTCATAGGTAGATGAGGGCAAATCCTGCTAATCAGAAGAAACAGAAATTTCAGAATCCTGATCAAAAGATTCAGAAGGAAAATCAGTTCTAGGTTTCTTAGAGGGGGAAGGCTGGCTTCCCCTAATTAAAGTAATAAGGTCTTCAGCCATTCTAAGCATTTGTTTTTTAGGCATATGGGTCAGACCATGCGATTTGGACGTCGGTTTTCTAGGCATTGGTCGAGTTTTAGGCCTGGATGAAGAAGATGGCGTCAGTTTAAAATGCAAATCTGTGGGCCTGAATACACCCTCAGAAGTGTCTGTGCCTGCATAGCAGCTCTGGACCCATCCAAGGTAGAGACATCTGCAGGTTCCATAGTCAAAGAAGCATCTCGCTCCAAATAGGTCTCAGTAGAGGGCTGCAAATCTGTAGTAGCGGGTATCAGGGGCTGTGAAAGCGCCTCACTGAGTACCGGTGAGCTGGAGACTAGCTTAACGGAAGTGTCGTTGGTAGTTTTGGACCTATGTGGACTGTCTCTGTCTTTATCCTTACATTTTTTCGGAATATCGGTAGTCGGATGGTTTACCAAAGCCATTTCTGGATAGTTAAACCGAGTACAAAAATAATTTGCTGAGAAAATAGACCAACGACGAATAGTTTGGGTGTTGAATAAGGCACAAAACTGACAGTGAGGGACGTCATGGTCTGGGCCTAAGCAAGGAATGCAGTATGAATGAAAATATTTATGAGGTATTTGCTTTCCACAGGTAAGACAATTGTTAATTTTTACTAACACTGGTTAAGAGCAAGAAAAAGAATCCCCAACGGGGTACTTAGCTTTTTTTCAAAGACTTCAGTTCTGAAACTCAAAAATGAAAATTTCAGGAGTCGGCCGACCAGCACTTGCAAACTGCTTTCGGGCACTGCACAGCAAGAATGACTGATGTAATGGCATCGGCTGCATGTTTTATACCCCTGACGACCTGACAGCATCCGATGCAGGAATCCAAGACTCTGGTGTTCAGGCCAACTGAGGGTTACCTGCAAGCAGATAACCCAAATGTAATGACTGCAACTGTGAAACATGAAGAACATCCTGTGGCAGCTGCTCTGGAGGAAACGTAAACTACATCACAGCTGCATTTGATCCTATGCCCGGCCACTTGTGAAGCCTGAGTGACCACAGATATGGCATGTAGCCTACTGGCTGATCCTTCCACTGAAGCTAAAGTTTTAAGTTCTCCCAAGATTAGATAGCAAATATTCAGTCACTTGGGTCTGATAGGTAAGAACTCTGGAGCCTAAGGTGGAAAAAGTATATACCTTCTCTCCCAGTCTATCCATTGCTCTATTGTCTTTACCTGAGGAAAAGGCATTAGCAGCAGGTAGGAGTTTAGAAGGCTTGTCTGTAGCCATAAAGAACATGGAAGGATCTGCCAAGAGATTCATGTACAAAAACGTTAAATTTTCAGGTACTGTACAGAATGTATCAGGTCTTCTGTAAGTAGGAAGTTGGTAGCTGAAAGCCAGCGGCAGTGGACATAGATGCAAAGGCATCCAGAAAGGCCTACAAGAGGGGCAGAAGCAAGAGTGCCTACCTCTTAAAGGTTATAATATATTTTTTGCACATCAGAAATCTGTTTTGCTTCCCATTCAGAGTGCTTCATCATTTTCCAGATGGTTTTCCTTCATGAAGCTTCTTCAACAGGAGAATCCAGGGAAAGGGCATCTGCATCATCAGAAGCCACCTGGCCTGGAGAATGGATCAGGGAAGAGTAAGCCAAATAGTGCTCATCAGAGTTTGAATCCTACTCCTCCTCATCCTCATAAGAAAATGCTAAATGTCTCTTTTGGGGTGTAACAGAAGTAGGAACAGATAATGCAAAAGATGGCGGCTGGAGTGGCGTAAAACAGGCCCTGGGAGAAAGCCATCTATTCCTTTTCCTTGGAAGTCTTGGTAAATAACATCTTTTTATTTTTCTGTTTTTTTTTTTTCTTTGTAGGTATAATGTCCACTTTCACAGACACGGCTATCCCACCCCCTAATAATGTACCTTAATAAGTGACCCTGCTGTTTTCTCTCTAGCCAATATTTGCGACATATCCATGGGTTCTTTGGAAATACTTATACTGATTCCCCCCTCACATCAGCATTGGTAACATCATTCATTTCAGAAGTGAGAACCTCAGACACCATACTAGCCCTCGGTGGGGTAACGGCAGCAGGCATCTGAGAAAATATTAACTGCACCATGGGTTCCGAGGGCTCAGCGGGTATGTTCGAATCCTACTGAGCAGGTGTAATTTCAGGCCTAGAGATCTTAGATTTCTCCTTTGATACAGGTTTGACATCAGGGATGGAAGGATCAACCACCTTAGTATGGGTGAGGAACTTAAGGCACTCAGTTTCCTAGTATATAGTGAAGGACGAATGTTGCATCTGTAAGGATTTAGAATAAAGGACTGGCAAATCATACAATTCTTATAATCATGCTCTCTGTCTAAATAAAACAGGCACTGGAAGTACAAATTCTTATAGGGAATCTGCCAACCACAATCACACTTTTTCCCTCCTAGTTGACATTTAACAAAGGTACCAAGCAACAACACTAATCTGCGGAGGTGCAGCGGTAGCGTTGTTGCCTCACAGCAAGAGGTTTTCCTGTTCGATTCTCGGCTGGAGTGCCTTCTGTGTGGAGACTGCATGTCCTCCATGCGGTCGAGTGGCGTTCGAAAGACATGCGTAGAATGGGCGTGCCTTCGTTGAAGTTTGCATGTCTAACTGGCACCTCGGCACCCGTAAAAAATCGACTGCCAATCATTAGTGGACCAGAGTTCCGCTGTGACGACCCCTAACCGGGAAAAGCCAAAAGAAGAACAACCACCAAGCAACAACACTACGGCTGCACCTCCACTTTCGTGAGGGTTATGTGCAACAACACCCCCCCCCCCCGTGAAGTCAATAGAATTGTGAATAATAATTAGCCCCGTAAGTCCATACAGAATCAGCCAAAGCATACATCAGCCAGCAGCAGTCCCCTGAAAGTACAGCCAACCCATACAGCATCAGCTAGCAGCAGTCTCGCATCTTTCAGAAATGCACAGGAGATTTACTCTGTATTCTGTGTGGGAGTTTCATCCAGATAAGCAGGAGAATGCATGGATGATGAACTTTTGTTGGAGATTTGTACTAAAAATTGGAACTATCCAGCACATTGTTTTGAAAAGCGGAGGATCTAGCTTTTGCCTCTAAGTGTATGTGTGTGTGTGTGTGTGTGTGTGTCTGGATATGCACTGGCGATTTGTGAATAAGCATATTAACAAAAGCCAAATTAGTGAAAGTGGAGGTGCAATTGTAGAAAGAAAATCATGGAAGGTTCCTCAGCGGGGCATTTATCTGAACCAGTGAAGACTAGTGGTACCAATGACCACTCGTAGTACTGACTGACAGATGTGCTCGACCTATGTTCAGATTGGCAGTGAAATAGTCTGAGGTTTTACACTTATACTTCTGCTTACGTACCCTTAATCCCACAAACTTAGGTCATACATTGGACATATGGCGCTATAAGAGGTTATGACTTTGGTAACCCAGCTAGACATTAAGGTTATCTGAGAAGATTAACAAACAGCTAGGAATACTGCAACACTGACCTAAGGAAGGACATCATGAATTACCCACACTTTCTCACGTGTATTCTACTATCCACTACATTTAGCTGGTAAGTTATACTATCATATAATAAAATGAGACAATACAACACAGATGCACTTTTCGTTTAATCTCAAATGCACCAATGGTTTAATTTCATGTTTAAATTTCACCGTTCTCTGAAAACTCTACACAGGCATTCTACAGAATCGGAGACAAAATGTAACTTGCTGCAGATTTTGTGTTAATTAGTAAAGCATTTCAGTACTTACTTTAGAAATCAGTTATGCATTGTATTTGAGCTTTAGCATTTTATTTTGTTCTTGATATTTTATGTTTCTCTTTATAATGTTCGTACCTTACATGAATTATTCTAACATTAGAACCACTGTATCATATCTATTCAGCTTACCCAATTAGATTACGATGCAAGTTGATTTATAGGGCAATGCATTGCCAGATCTGCCTGTAAACACAGATTCCATGTACTTTTTACAGGGTTGTTTTATATTTATAGCTCTGAATTAAACATCTCATATATTTAATTTACTTACTGCCACCTTTCTTCTAGCAAAGAGCAAAGTATGAAATTATTTATTAAATGCATGCCTCTCTTGGCAAAATACTTCAAATAAATAAATACAAACTGAATAAAATATCTGACTTCCAAAAATATTACAAAGAGCAAAAGGAATATGATCTAGTAATACAACTTATATTTGTTAACCTCACACCAGAAACAACATTTAACTGCATTAGAAAGCAAACCCAACTTTAAACACACATGAGATAGAATACAAATATTTCAAAGCAAAATAAAATTACTGTATCAAGTCCGAGGTACCCTTTTTTCCACTGATAAAAACATTTTACCCTGGTAACAATTCTGTAACGTGACTTCAGAGATTGAACAATACAGGACAAAGCAATGAAGTTTTGCAACACCAAGAAACTGTTATGGGAAAATTCTTGTGCTCACATGAGATGCATTGCTCAGATTCCACTCTGCATTCCTAAGGAATCACCAAGTCACGGGTAATGTCCAGCCCAAACAAGATAATGTGAATGTGTAAGTGTTCAAGGGATATCTGCCTGCTTCTATGCAGCACTTTATACTTCCCTGGCAGTAAAACACTGGGGTTTATGTTTGTGGGCTGCTAATGAATTTAATTCTGTAACCTTGGCTTTGACCTTCTCAGTTTGCATTTGTTCACTATGCAAATCTGAGTCAATTAACCTATTCACTTACTACTCCTAAAGAGAGGCATTTGGAAGTGTCTAGTGTGTCTCATCCTGGATATCAAATAAGTGCAAATATTTATTCAGATTTTTACATCCTGGATCTCTTGTGCAGTATGTCTGTAAGGACTGCTGATCAGAATGGATACGTAGGGATGTAATACGTTTTGCTGTTATCACTTTCAATGGTCAAGATCCCAACCACTTGGTGGACGCACATACATCTGAAGTAGAACAGTCAAATCTGAGTCGAATCTATGAATGCTAACTAAATTCTGGAGGCTACGGCAGACTATTAAATTGAAGTATTTGTATCAAACAGAGACTGCTGAGACTAGGAAATGCCATACACACCTGGGAGCTTTTGAAGAAAAGGAAGTGGCAAATTGCTTACAGGGTGTTAAACAGTATGTAAAGGGAGAAGAAAATGCTGGCCAATTGTTGTGAAAGCCTGAAGAAATCAGACTAGTATGACCAAAATCTGTCACTGAATTTCCTTATCAAGGGGAAGAGCATCTGCTGGTTAGATTTTATACAGCACATGGCAAGACAAATGGCTAAAAATTTGCTGTCCCTCCTTAATTTTCAAGCAGGTTCTGAACAGAAAGGTGTTCTGATTACTCCAACAGGACATTGTCAATTTTCAGACACTAACTTACTGTGGTAACAAATAGAAAGAGTGGCAGAAACAAGGTTATCTTTATGACTGCTAAAAATAAGAGTGATGTCGGACAGCCATGTTTCTAAATACTGCAGTTTTCCATGAGATACAAAGCATTTTGATACTTCACAGTTCTGAAAAGCACATAAAAATTGTGTAGGACTCCTACATAAAATGATAAATTTTTACAGAACATCCATACATGCTGATGAAAGACAACATACAGAGAAGAGAATACATACACTCAGGAGTTATGCTTAACCCTACACAGTATCCTACCCTGTCTCCTCCCTCATACATTTTAGCCACTCTGTTAACCTATGCCCTGCCACTGATATATTCAAGGAGGGTTCATAACAAATCACTAGCCAACACAATGACACAACTTTCTGAAATAACAACAAGAAATCATACTGGGTTAATGAATGCTTGGTAATTTTTTTATGTATACTATTATTTTTTTGGTCTACTCAGACCTCATACTACCGACCGAGGCCCCAGTGCCCCACATCCATGCCAGGTCCAGCTACCATGCTCCTACCCACCTAGACTACTTCAGTAATGCTGGGGATGGTCATGGATACTAGGGATGTTGTGGGGGCTAAATTATCTGTACTTCTATCCAGGATTTTTTTCTTTTTTATATATACCCTACCCGCTTCTTTTCCCCAGCCCCCATACTCATCAATTACGCTCGAGGGCAATTTCCCTCTTTGGACCACACTTCCCCTTTAGGCAGCATCATTGGTGAGTGTCCTCCCACCCAGGACAGGTATAGACATCCCCCCCTGCTGCTCCCTCAGTCACCTACTAATTGAACGCAGGTCTATGTCACCAGTGAGGCTAATTCTTAAACACAAGTACTTATGTCTTTGAACAATGAGATGAATATATACTATTAAATATAGGCTTCATAAGACACGTTTTTTTTTGCAAAGGTCAAGCTCCCCTGCAAACCTACACCTTGCTAGTAAAATACTCCTAATTTGATGCTGCAAAACTCAGCAGAGGAAATATGTTTCCTTCTTTTGATAAAATCAAATGCTGTTACTTTCCTTCACTCTGAGGGAGTGCAGCCTTGACAACGACTATTTTACTAGTGAAAGAATTGGGGGCACAGACCCAACATGAAGGTACAGGAAAGTTTGGCTCTCCACATACAAAAATAAATTCAAGAAATAGCTAGATAAGATGCATTTTGCTGGGAACACATATTAAACCACTCACACACATATTCATCTGTAATATTTTTATTTTATTTTTGGCAAGTTATCTTTCTGCAACCTGATTACTGGCTTCATGCAATGGATGAAATAATGTTTAAAGCATATTTTCTGTCTATTGAATTATTCCTGTCTCAGCTACCACAGATCTTCATCACCCATACTGACACTATAATATGTTCTAAAATATACCATACCTCCTTTTCTTCTTTCTTTTGCAATGTACACATACCAGATTCTGAGTCTTTCCTCACCATTTTCTGTTGGCTCAGTAATTCCTGTTAAACCTCTGTACAGTTTAGTTGAAATATGCTAATGTCCCCTGAAATCATGTGACATTTGTGGGTATTCCGATAAATAAGAAAGTGCAGGGATCTTCACAGGGTTTTACTCTACTTCATCCAGAACCAGTACTTTTGTTTAATTTGCAGTTGCATTTTGACAAAATGGTCTAGCAATTAAACAGGAACTACTGAATGGTATGATTACGTTCATTAAACTACACCCACTCCACACCATTCATCCTCAACCCCTTTTTCCCATTTTGCACATGGGGTCGGGGTGTCACTTTCAACAGTGACAATCATCTTGAGGCAAGGTTTACACTGTTGGGCGGCTAACCCTGCAGCAGTAGTTAATCCGCAGACTCCGCACAGAAGGCACCCTAGCCAAGAATCGAACCACAGAACCTATTGCTGTGAGGTGACAATGCTAACCACTGTGGCCGCCCACCACTCTACACTACACTAGATTAAAAAACAAAAAGAGGCAGAAAACACAGGTTGATGTAAAAACGGACAACTAAAACCAACAAAAACACTGAACACATGGAGCTTAAGGGGTGAAAATAAAATGAGTGTAAAAAAACTATTGACTTTGAGTGCTTTCATCCAAAATAACATGAAGGACTTCATCAGAATAAACACACACAACAGATTGCTAACTCTCCACTGCAAATAGTATTTCTCTGAACTGTAACACTAAGTAATGTCTCAGTATCCCTAACATTTTCAGGTCACCTTTCCTAATTATGCATTCCAGCATCCTTCTACCTTTCACTGCTGTTCATTTCACACTAGTTTGTGCAGTTCAGCCTAGCCATGGCAATAACCCCACACATAATTTTTCCATGTTTTCTTCCATAGGATAGTATATCTGTGCTCCTTTTGCTCCACCATTCTAAATATAAAAAAGGATAACTACATTTTTTGCAAAGTCGATTCCTGGCTGGAGCACCTTCTGTGTGGAGTCTGCATGTCCTCCCCACGGTCGAGTGAAGTTAAAAACATGCAGGTAGGTGCTAGCATGTGTGGGTGTGCCTTCTTTGAAGGTTGGGCTGGCAACTCGACACCATACAAATTCACTGCCAATCATTAGCGGACCGAAGTTCTGCTGTGGCGATCCCTAAAAGCCGAAAGACAGAAGACATTTTTTGCGAAGTCAACTGCCATCATATGACAGCCCTACAAAAGATGCACATTGCCTCACTTTACAAAAGCTCCTTAGTATGTGATCATCACACCAACATGACACTAGGTAAAGAGTTATTCTTGTTTTCTAATCCCAGCATGACACCAGCCGAAATGGAACAATACCAGTACCAACACTGTAGTGTCCCAGTGGTTAAAAAAACTTTTTGTTAGGCTGTTGTCCCAGCAATGACCTCTGCTGTCTGATACTCTGATAGCTTTATACCCATATTTACTACGCATCTCATCCAAGGCAGGACACACTCAAGAATACAATGCCCCCACCCCCCTTAAAGAACACAGTACTAGCAATCATTCTATATGGTGTGGGAACAGAAACACAACCTTCTGTATCAAAGGCAAGTATGCTACCTACCTGTGTTACTACCACTGCTGTTGCACACCCCAGTAATTCTCAGAATCTTCATTTATTGCCTATAAGAACAGCAAGAGAGACCTTGCTGAAACTTAAAAATGTCACATCTACAAGGCTCCTTCAGTCTATATCTGCAATAAACAAACTGTAGAATGGGATAAGAATAATATATTTGCTATGTGAGGTCTTGAGACCACCATCTGCAAGAGAATTAGAATTTTGCCAAAAATTACTGTTCAGGCATCAGGTGGTCTGCGATATGTGGGAAAATCGAGATGAGGAAGGCTTGCTCTCCTCCCCTGTAGACAGATTTGCCCTCAAGCGGTTACATGTTATGCAACAAAGTCTAGAAAAGTTAGGATCTTTGCTTGGAATTGTTTACATAAACCCTCAAAAATTTTCCTCAGGTAGACAGCAAATGCTGGAGGTGTGACGGGAAAGAAAGTAGCAACTGAGAACATATTTTTAGGAGTGTAATTAGTTGGCAGACTTTACTTCCCCGCAGACTATTCTATCAGAAATACTGGGTGAGCAAATTACTATAACTAAGGAAATTATTTATTTGAGCTTTGATACAGAATTGGAAATGCCAAGACATAGTAAGGCTTTGCGGAGTCTATTTAAGGTGGCTGCCAAAAAAGCAATTACTAGAAAATGGAAATCAAAGTCTAAACCAATTGTACTAGTAATGAGTATAGTAACAGAGATAAAACAACTGGAAATGGAATCTTTAGAAAAGGGTAGGAGCAAATTACATAGAAAAAAATAAGAATTGTGGGAACAATACATACAGAATAACATTTTGAAGGAGTAAAGAGATTTAAAAAAGGCAGGATTTGAATGAGCTACACAATGTTTGACCGACAATGACTGCATAGATTATAAGCAAAGTATAATGTTTGCAACTAAAATATGTCAACATGGTTTGTTTTCATTTATATGAATGTATGATTGCCTATGTCATAAGTGATAATTTAATGAAGATGTTTCTTGAGAAAGTTACGTGTTAATAGCATGAAACGTGGGAATGTCAGGAGCTTGGTTGACAGGGCACAGAAGCATCTGCTCGTCTTAGCTTAAGTGCCGAGTTAAGTCAGTTAGCTCTCACCTGCTCTTTCACTTTGTGTCACCAGCATCACC
>NC_056731.1:1755161733-1755266164 GCF_019279795.1 Protopterus annectens | reverse complement strand
AAAGGTCAGTGTCATGGGGGTAGGGCAGTGATTAGGGCTATAGAGGTGTCTTAAGTAAAAAAAAAAAAAAAAAAAAAAAAAAAAATGTCATGATCTTGAGACTGTAATGAAAAAAAAAACAAAGCTCAGTGTGTCGGTCCTGGTGGAGGAGTTTAACAGATAACCATGTCAAACATTAGGTAGCTATGCTAAAACATCTGGAAAACATGCTATAACACACTGCTGGCGGTTTATAAAGAGCAACGTCCTTTTCTGGGAGCCAACTGGTCAGTTTCTGGTTGGCTCCTGGTTGCAAAAATGGCATCCAGTGTTTTGCGTCACGTGAGATCTAAGAGTTGAGAAGAATTTTTCCCAAGATACTAACAAAACATCTTCTGAGTATGGAAAAGAAAATGCATGCCAGTCCGAAGATGAATAAATTCATTCCCCAAAGAAAGAGGTGTCCACAAGATACTGACAGAAAGTGAATAATGGTCTCCTCTGATCCTTAGCAGCATAAAGAGAGGCATTTTCCTAAGTCAATCCTCAGCGGGATACACCTGAACATCTCCTGCATCACAGATATGAGGTGAAAAGCACCCACAGCCATAACTTTAGGGTCAGGCAACAGACCTCTTAACTCAACTCAACAGACATCAATTATATGAAAGCCGGGGGGTGCACTCTTTTCATCCACTCGTCATATTCCTTGAAAATACCACACAAGATGCACATTGCAGAGTAATTACAGGCTTGTGTGAAACTATCTGTAGAAGTCTGCTCTTCTCTCAGAGCCAAGATTATTGATACTTCAGACTTCAAAAATAGTAGACTCCTTGGGCCCAAAGTTGTAACGTATGTCTTACACTAAAAGATTTAAGGGTTTGGTCTTTGTGAATTGATTGATTGGGCATGTGCTCTAATATGGGAGATGTGGAAGTAAACTCTCAGGACTTCAGCTCAATAGCAGTGACCAGAAGATACTTCTTCCGACCCCTTCAAAGTCATAAGATGATAATGTGTGAAAATGTCTGACTCCCCCCCCCCCCCCCCAAAACATATGAAGGAGTTCAAGGCAGACTTGTATAGATCACTGCTCTGCTTCATTCTCTATGCTCTCCCTCCTCTTGACTCCTGCCTTAGACTATATGTGGGACGCCTCCTTCTAAACCCTGTCATGGCTCCCTTCATGGTAATCATCCTGCTGGCATTAAAGATGGCCCTTTAACTTCTTCCTTTGCTGGTAACAAACTGTAAAATGAATCTCTACCTGATGTGATATATTAATTTTTGAGTACGATGACAATTTAAAACTAGTAAAAATCATAATTAGCATTGATGAGAAGGCTCGGTAACACACAACTGCACCGTTAGTTTTATAGTTTAATTATAACAAACCCACATCTAATGTCAGCAAGTTGGCCTGTAAGACAATATACAGCATTGGGACTGTGGGAATTATCTTAAAAGAGTTTTGCTTAGGGAAGTTACCACAAGCACTGATCTTGGTGTGAATGTGGATAACAAACAATCTTGATAAACACATAAATCAAATGTGCTTAAAGGTAAACATATCAACTGGAGGTGCTTTGTGATCTCCACAATCACACACCAAATTCTTGCTGGCTACATTTTCTTGAGTCTGATTTGACCTATTGTTGAATATTCTATCATGCTGTGGTCACTATTATAACAGTTAACTAAACAGAAAGAATTTAGAAGTGGTGGACAATAAAAATAAATGAAAGTTATATACTTATCATAATGTTAAATGAGCAGGTTCATCCTCCTCGGTCTTTAGGACTAAGCCAATAGGGCTTACACAGGCATACATCCAGAATTATTCCAGGTAACGGACTCCTCCTCTCTACCTAAAAGTTGTGCAAACAAGTTTTCTCTCAGGATCTCCATTAATGCATGCTAAGGAGGAGGAGAAAAAAACAACATATTACAACAACATAACATCAGACGATTTCCCTTGGGCCATGCCAGAACTAAGATAGAGGGAGAAGTATGTTGACGGAGATGGACCTGTTCATTCAGATATAACATTACAGTAGGTAAGTAACTTTCATTTCTAGGATAAGAAGGTCCATCCTTGTCAACCATTATAACAGAGGCTCATTATTTTCCTTGGTGATCCCCCCAAATGGGAACATACCCCTAATGGCCGTGGTACCAAAGGAAGACCTAGAGATCAAAACCAGCTTGTAGGTCCTTGCAAAATTGTTCACAGAAGTCCACATTCCAGCTACACAAACGTCATCCAAGGATGTATTTTTGATAAAGGACTTCAAGGTTGTTACTGCTCTGGTTGAATGAGCTCTTGGTTCAGATGCCAAAAATTTACTGTATTTCTTTAAAAAAAATCAATACAACCAAACACCTTAACAAGGTGATTTTAGACACTGAAATAAAGAACAACACTTTTTTCAAACAGATTTATTTCTGTTCAGGTAAAATCTCAGCTGTCTGCAAATGACCAAGCAATGCAGCAATTATTCCTCCTCTGACAGAGTAATTTGGGAATAAAATAGGCAGATTAATGGACTGATTCTGATTAATTTTAGTTGCTATCTTGTATATAAAATATTAATTGGTTTGCAAGGACATAATATCCTTATGAATGATGGAGGATTGATTACACAAGTCCTGCAATTCAAATATCTTTCTGTTAGAAAGAATGGCTACCATAAAGAGCATCTTTCAATATGTATACATTAAATCTACTTTAGTAGCTAGTTCAAGAGAAAGAGTTTCTATGTCATATAAAACCCAAGAAAAGAACAGATCATTCATTGAAATATGCATCAGAAAAATGCATCTACGGAAGGTTTGCATACTAACAGCATCACGATGGAACAGGGAAACTGCTGTAGATAAGACAGATTTGCATCACAAAGGCTACCTTGTCTATGGAATAAACTTCCCATCTTCATAAAACACTCCCTTCTAAAAGAATTTGAATAAACGGATGGGGAACTGTAAATTCACTTCCAGGGTACTGCCCATGTCCCTTATGGACAGAGGCAGTCTGTAAAATGACTCAGGGCACAAACACCCAAAGACCCACAAACCTGATACTACCCCATCTCATATTTGGGGAATTAAGATATAATATTGACAGATTCTGGGTATTACTGGCTAGGTTTGTAAAGGCTCTTATGCCGTTAACCTAGTAATCAACAATGAACCTATTTTATGGAGGAATACATCAAACTAGAGCTAAAAAATTCTAAAATTGTACACACAGGAGCAGTAAAATGTTCTAAATCATTTGTAGTAGCCTATAATGGAAACAAGTGCACTTACTTTTGTTACTTATGTTTTCCTGGTATTGGGTCTCTGGGCAGAAATAAGGATCCAGGCCATGCTGTCCGGGAAAGAAGAGCCCCTGGGTCATCATTCAGCAGAAATGCAGCAATCATATGGTTAGTTTAAGGGAGTGAAGGTCTAAGTGAAGCTTGTCAGATGGGTGAGAGAGAAGGGTTTGGAAGGCCGCAAACATAAAAGCCTCCAGATTGGCTTCCTTTTTTTGGAGGAGAGCATCTTGGTTCTATTTGGGATGGCACAATTCATGCATGAGTGGATGTGCTCGTACAGTGCCTTAGTGTAGGATTCAGCAGTCGAACTTTCAGTTCCCATCTGCATGGGTGTAATGAAGTTTGTCACTTCTGACTTAAGTAGCATGAAGTTGGCTTTGGAGAAGTTTTTTATGGAGGTTTCCTTACTGGGGGTTGGGGGTGGGATGTGGATGTTAAGAGGGATTAGCTTATGTTCACACCTGACCAACGAGGCGGTGACCATAGGTGTGGAGCATCGATTTCTCATGTTGGTAATGACCAGGTCTAGGATATTGGAGCCCCTGGTGGGACTATGGATTAGTTGATCCAGGGTGTTGGAATTTATAAATTCCAAGAACCGTTGGGCAAAGGTGTTGGCACACGAGTAGTTTTCCCAGTAGGCAGAGTAGTTAAAATCACCCAGTATTAGGGTGTTTGGTTGTATCTTAATATTTTCCAGTATGTTTAGAAGGGTCTAGTTCACGTTGTCGTAAGCTGACAATATTGAATACGATATTGTCGACACGACAATGTCGAAAGTTCAGAATATGGCGCAGGTAAATGGAAATCTCCATAATGGGAAGATTTCCATTTACCTCAATGTAGTGCGGTCTCGGAGTTGGTATATTTAAATAGGGGGGTGTGGGGGGTGCAGGGAGGCTTGCCCCCCTGCCTAAGCTAGTTTTTTTTATTGATTTATTTTTTTACCTTATTCAATATAGACCTTTACTGATTCGATGTAGTCAAATTTCGATAACGTGATATAGATGCGTTTAGAAAGGTGTAGTGAGAATCTTGGGGCATGGTGGGGATCTGTAGTAAGCTACAATTTGGATTGCAGTCTTACCTAGTGTTAGTTGCACCTGGAAAATTTCAGACGCATTGTGTTGGGCAACTAGCCTGGTGGTGTGAATATCCTTGGTGAATATGGACACGCCTCCACCTTTAGTGTTTCAGTCCTGGTTTGGTGGCCGAAAAGTGTGGTAAGAGTTGTAGCCTGGTATTGCAGGGATACTCTCTGGAGCCTTAAACCAGGTCTCAGTTACTGCAGAGATATCAAATGTTCACCATTTTTAGGAGTGCATTGAGAGAGTGCATTTTGAGGTTTAGACTTCTAGCACTGAGTAGCATTACCTTCAGAATTTGCATGCTTGTACCTGTGTTGCAGTGGTGGTTTTGTCCTTTGAACTTTGCCTAAAAAAGGCACTACAGGGGTGGCAAGAGCCTTAGCCAGTTACCTGAATCACAGGGGCAACAGGTGCAGACCATCTCTGGGAAAGCATCGTGGTCTGTCGATCATGTCGTCCCAGGCAGGAAGATATTGTTTATTTTCATACATGCTTCAAATGTTGTTTATTTATATTTTCCATTGGAACATAGGTATCCTTTTCACTGTAGCCATGTGCTTTTAAGTTCTTTTGCAGATTCTGGATCTCTATCTATAATTGCACCTTGGGTGCATCTTTTCAAAATCCTTGTAGTTTCATTCCGCATGATATTTTTTGTAATATGCCTGGGATGCACACTATTTTTATGCAGATAATGATTCCTCCATGTACTTTTTCTATACAATGCTGTACTCATTTTATTTCCTTCCTCCAATGTAATATTAAAATCCAAATAGTTGGCAGACATTCGAGACCATTCTGCTGTTAGTTTCAAAAAAGTGGTAGTCCCATTTATGTACTCCAAAAATAAAAGGAATTGATTCTCATCTCCTTTCCAAAGTACAAAAAGATCATCCACAAAACGTCCGTAGAATAAAATGTTCTTATACCAAGGATTAGTGGGACTGAGTATATAGATACGCTCCCATTCTGCCAATACAAGATTTGAATAACTGTTCGTGCAGTGGGTGCCCATGGCAACCCCCCAACGCTGCCAATAGATAAACTGTCTATAGGCAAAACAGTCATTCTCAAGAATAATTGACAATAATGAGCACATTTTGTCAGCCTCTGTTCTATTAAAACTACTTGTTAGGATTTCCCTTGTAGTCTCAATCCCAAAGTCATTGGGTATGGAGTTAAAAAGATTGTTCACATCCATGGTGGTCAACAGAAGGTTACAACTGTTCTTATTTGTACTCAATAGCTGTATGTAATTTCCTAAAAAAAAAAAAATCATCCGTGTCTTGCAAAACTGTCTCAATATCAATCAGTATTTTTCTAAGCTCTTTCTCTACATATAAAGACATAGCTTCTGTGACCCAACCATGCTCAGATACTATGGGTCATCAAAGAGGGTCATACAGATCTTTTTGAATTTTTGGTAATCCACTTATTGAAGGCGTAGCTGGATGTGTCGTATGAAAAAATGTAAACAAATTTAGATCAATAACTCCTGATATCATGCCATTCAGTTGTTTTTCAACTTTCTGCGTGGCATTTTTAAAGGCCACAGGTGTTACTTCTATATATATCTTCTTGTCTTTTAACATCTTTAGCATTTTAAATATATATCAATCTGCCTCAAGTACTATGGCCCCTCCTTTGTCTGCGGGGTTCAACACAATGTTTTCCTTCTAGTGAAGATAAAAAAGAGCCTTTCTCTCCTCATAAGAAATGCTGTGAAAATGTTTATTACCTGCTTCTGCTCTTATCTTTTCAACTTCATTACTGCATAAACGTGTGAAAAGCTCAACCGCTGGATGACTGAGGGGAACAAGGCAAAGCTAGTGGAATACTACTGCATTGCAATATGCGATTATACCATATTTTTTTAACCAATTTGGACACCATGAATTGTTTCTAGGGGAGCAGTTAATTATTCTCAGTAACCTATTGGCATTTATATTATTTATTAGTTACAAGAAAAAGTCAGGCCAAAGCACATCATAAATCTCAATAAAGATAAGTTTGATATAAACAATTTTTACAGACTTTGGCGCTTGCATAAAGTTACTCAGTGAAGAGGTGATATTTTTGAAAAATAATATGGGGAAACATTTGGAAAGAAGAAAGAAAGTGGAAAAAATTCTGGACAGAACATTTATCTAAAATGGGGCAGTTTTGGAAAAGAATGAAAAGTTGAGATTCTTCCATTTTATAATGTCATTTAAAATGTTTTACCATGTTTTGGCAATTAAGCAAAAGGTTTTTATTAAAGTAAATCCCAACACATTTCAGAGAAGAAAACATTTTAATATCACACTGAATGGCACCATTTAATGGGAGAAAAATTAGAGCTGCGGGATACAATGGTGCACTTTCCAAAGATTAAGCTGATCATTTGAGAAACTGGAGTATTTTGAAATTATATTAATAATTTTATGTAGACCTGAATTTAAGGAAGATAAATTTATTTATATTATCTGAAAAGGCAAAGCCAAATTTTTATGAGTGCGCCATAAATAGGGGTTCAATATATATGTGAAAAAGGTAGGGAAGAGAAAAGACAACCCTTGTCTGGCACCACTGACAGTATATTTATATCAGTGCAAGTAGTAGTTTTATTAAACCTAAGCTGAGTATATGCTTTGTGTTTAAAGAACCTGAATAGCATTAAAATAAAAGGAATAAAGCCAAAAGCATGTATAACATTAAAAAGAATAAGATTAATGTGAAAGAACACTTCAGAGGCATCTATATTTACAGCAAAAATCTTAGATGTTTGCTAAGAAAAATTTGAGTAGTCACAAATTCTTCTTAAGCTTGCCTCAATTAAAAAAAAAACAGATATGCAGAGATAAGCAATGAGTACTGATTTGAAAATATTTGCCAAGAGAAACTATATTTATAGGTCAACATTTATTTATAAAAAATATCAGGTTTACCATCACAATTTCGAAAATGTTTTGTGCGAGTAATGACTTACTCGAAAAACATTGTCGAAATTTACATTAGCAAACGATCACAGGAACGAATTAAAAAAATGTCAACAATTAGAATTCGTACTGACACTTTTTCGAACTTACCTCAACATCTGATGCCACTCAAAAACACGTTTTGCAGGGGGTGAGCCCCCCTGCACCTCCCATACCCCCGCTAATTATATATACTAACTCTGAGGATGCACTGCAGTTTAGGAATGGGTACAGGTCCCGATCCAAAAGTGTGAGTGCACACTGGCATTCACTCTTTTGTGTCTTTGGCATCTTTTGTTTTGCTAATACGAACCACTGAAAACATACTTTCGCACATCTGTCATCGCAGATATGCACCGTGACAATGTGATGGTAAACCAAAATATCAGTCTATAATTTGCAAAGTCTTTAGAATCTAGACCAGATTTATTTATAAAAAATAGTTTTAGCATTGTGACATGGGATGGTCCACCACTGCCAACCAATACGTAATGATCCCAACCACTGCCAACCAATATGGGACGTCCCCCTCTCTGGGCCAGCGATCAAGAAGCCTCAGTCCTCACCACCGACACCGGTGGGAGGCCGTTCACTTTGAGAGAAATAGGTACACGCAGTATTTTCAGATGCAGCTCTCTGCACCAAGTCCAACTTGCCTTAAGAGCATGCACACAGCCCTGTGTCTGGGTGTCTCTATCTGTCTCCCTCCAGGTCCTCAATAAGACTGCCCTCTGGTACAGCTGTAGAGTTAAGTCCTCAGCTGTGTGCCCAAGCCAAGTCCTCTACCATTCTCTGTGTGAAACCAGTGCTTTGTGCTCCTGTCCAAGTAGTTGACATACACACATTCTGAGATTTGATTTACATACATACACACACACACACCTGGCGCAGGTTTACTAGCTTTGTCCCCTTCTGCCTAGACTATAAGGTAGTTATCACTGCCATCAGACACTCCCCCTGCCAGCTACTCTAAGGCCCTTACAAAGGGTATCCAATTACACTGTGCAATATTAATATTAATACAAATGGTAATAGTTGACCTCACAGCAAGACTCTCCCCACAGTGTCAGCAAATAAATATAAGCACTCTCAAAGGTTAGATATTTTCTAAAAAGGACCAGCCACAGTAAAAGTTTTAAATACATTTAACAATAAATAATAAAAGAACATGAAAATACTGAATATGTATTTACTGTAAACCACAGAGCTCAAATCACAGGAAATATTGAAAATAACACTGATAGACAGACTCAGACAAATAAAGAAAAACAACATCTAAACTAAGCTTCATTATATTTTCCTGACTGAATCTAGGAGGATTACTATTCCCTATTTACTTAATAGAGCAAGGCAGAAGATATGGTGAATGCTCCTTCTTTTTGTCAGGCCCAAGACAGAATACTCAATGCTGAAAGATTTCCCACTGTAATATCTAAAACATAATTTCCAAAATGGCTGGCAGAATGACCTTATCTGGTCACCTGACTCTAAGTTCTCACAGTATCCCCCTTTGAAGCTGAGACAGGAATTTAGCATAGATGGCTACAATACCCATCTAAATGTTTATGGCAGTGCACTGGTGCCATGAAACAATTACAGTACTTCCCCTCTTCTCTACAGAGGTATTAAACAATGGCCTCTGCCAGACCTACTGACTCCAGCTCCATTCACCACAATAGGGCGTTGTGTTGATGGCTTAACAGCTAATTTAATTTCAAAGATTTTCCAAACTAACTCAAATGAGATTAACTGCTTCTCTTCCAGTGTCATTTGCTAACATACAGACACAGTTTCACATGTATATTTTTTCTCTGTCCAGCAGGACCCACCGTTAATATATTTTTTACACTAGCAACTTTGCAAACACATTTTATTTTTCAAATGGCATACAGTTCTAATACATTTGTAACATAAACATCTGCACAAATCAGTTTGATATTCAAATGCCATACAGTTCTAATACATTTGTACCTCAAACATCTTATATAAATCAGGTTTGATATTCTAAGGATACCATTCTTTACAAAACTCCAGCTAGATATGCTGGCACTAGCCCATATTGCCCCATTCGGTATGTACAGTACTAAGCACCTGCAGCAATTAGAGAAACCTCAGAGGTTTCAAGCAAAGACAACCAAAGGTCTCTAGCATGTGCTTACACAGCCCAACTGAAATCCCTGTCACTATATTCCATATCATATAGACTTCTTAGGGGAAACGTATGCCTAGCCTCCAGAGCATCTCAAAACCCAAACCTAATGAACTTACTGCACATCTGTAAATCAAATGGGTCTAGGGCTACCCGTTCCAGGGACTTAAATATGGTCTGCAACTTAAATAGGACTTGATGCAGGGACAGATTTGTCTCCCAGTAACTGCCATGTCTTTGGAACAGGCTACCAATTCATGTGAAACACAGTACCTCTATGACACTGTTCAAGAAGAACCTAGAAAAGTGGATGAGGCACCATACATTCTTACCAGGGATAGTGACTACAACCCTCCTGGACATGGGCAGTCATCACTAAATGTAATCTTGGGTATTGAGCAGCACTTCTATGGTATTACATTGGGTTGAAACTGCTAGGCTTAAAATGATCTCTGGGTCAACAGCCTAGTAATCTCCTATGATCATATGATCGTCACACAGGCTATTTAAGTAGAGATTAGAAATACCTCTATAACTAATTGTATTAAATATGCCCAATAAGATTTTGGATAATAAAGATATAAAAGTCTTATAAAATTCTGAACTAAATCCATCTGTACCAGGTGCTCTACAAGGTTTTAAGGTATTCATAATAATGATGATTTCCTGTATAGTAAGGGGAGAAGAAACTCTAATTGCTCAGAGTTTAGTTTCTGGTGCTGAAAGTTAATTAGTTGTTTTGCACATAGAAGTGTTAAATGGATTGTTATGAATAGATGGACAATTGTGTGTTTGCTAGTGTGATGACCACGCCCTGGCCCAGCAATCAAGAAGCCTGAATCCTCACCACTAACACCAGAAAGGGCGTCTCATATAAGAGGAAAGGATAACAAATACACACAATAAAGTACAATTGCCCTTACGTGCACCCAGAGATCACAGTCAGTCTGGGGCTGGTTGCTCCCTTGCTCTCCAAGTCCCCAATAAGACTCCCCACTGGCACAGCTATAGGGTCCAGATCTCAGCCTAGCTGGCAAGCTAACCTCCAGTACCCTCTCTGTCCAACCAGTGCTTCGTGTCCCTGCCAAAGTAGCTGACACACACCCACACTTTGAGATATGTATTTATACAACTTCACAGACACTCCTGGGAAAGACTGACCGAGATTCTCCAGCTGTGCCCCTTTACCCAGACTATAGGGTAGTAATTACTGCCACCACCAGCTAATAATTATCAGCTACCCAAAGGCCCTTAAAAGGGTGTCCAATTATTACTGTGCATTATTATTATCCAATTGGTACGTGTGACTAATCAGTCAAGGCTTAGAGTGGCCTTGTACAATAAACTCTATAAATATGCAATGTACTCTAGAGCTTAACTTGTCTCTACACAAACCAGGCACAAGTAAAATGTTTTTTAAATATTTAATAATAAATTAAAACACAAGATAATACTACTACGCCACAGTGCTACTCAAGAGTTCAGAGATCACACTGAAACAAACTAAATCAGTAGTACAGTTCTGACATAACAGAACAACACTTAGTTCTAAACTTTCTCACTTCCAGCTACTTCTACAAGAAAACACACATCTGAGATAACTTACTTAAGACACAGGCAGAGTGCTGATAAGTTGAATATCCAAGATCAAAATGCTTACAGTCTCTCTCTGAGCAATAGTTTTTAAAATCACTAACACATTTCTGCTGGGCCCTCCCAGATTATATCATTTTGACACTTAGGTTTTCTCAGTATACACATTACATCATTTTGACACTTAGTCTGGAGTTCCCAGGCCACACCAAAACTGCATTTACTTTCTTTTACACTTAGAGCAATAAAGGACATTCCACATGTAAATTCTGGTCATTAACTTTAGCCTTAAAACAATAGACAGGATGCTTACTCCAGACTCATAGACTCCAAATTCTAACTTCAAAGGACATACAAAACATAATTTTAATTTCAAAGAACATTTGAAATGCTTGGCTTAGTTTTTCTTACAGTAGATGGTAATGTTGCTACAATCTTGGAGTTTACATTTTACAGTGTTTTCTTTCATTTAAGAAACAAGCCTGTATTTTATATTTATATTTACAAATGATAGAATTATGTACCAAATTCTGGCAGCCTTCACCCCTTCTCTATCAGTCTACACAGTTAGTACTGTTCTTTTGTTACAGATTTTATGAATAGCTTGACATTTGTGTGTTTGTTAGTACTGAAGACAAGTTGTCATAATGGTTAAGGTCTTCGCCTTCCATGCACAAGGTACAAGGTTCAATCCTGACCTCCGACCAATGCCTATTTGGAGTTTGCATGTTTTCCCTGTGTTCCCATGGGGTTCCTCCCAGGTCCAAAAAAACATGCTGAGCGTTTTCCATCTCAAACTCACCAATGAATGGAGCTGTGGGCAGCAACACAGAATCTACATGGTGCGCTATAGGAGGAACAGTTGTACAGACCAACCTCTTTGGGCATCTACTGTGGTGTGCAGTATCCTCAAGACAGGAGAACATAGATAACTGACTGTGCACTGTGGCAGAGCTAGCTACTTGACGGTGTAAAATATGACTCTAGGTGAGTCGGTAATGTTAATTAATGTCACCAAAATGGGCAAGGGTAGTTACCAGTGATAAGTGGGTTGAGGACCTGGCCTACTCTTACCTATGCCAGGGACCCATGCTGACAGTGGGAGGGATATATGTGGCCCTATTGGGCAGTGTGTGCCAGCCATAAAGCCCAGTAGCCCTGGGTCAATAAGCTATGGCTGGCCGGTGTCTAGTTGCCCAGCCTGGGTTACCTGGGACAGCTCCGTTGAGCAAAAGCTGGACATAAAACCAACCAACCTGCCAAACATGAACTGACAATTGCTACACTTAATGTAGGTTCATTAACAGGATGCACCTTGGAAGTGGATGATATGGAGGAGGCTGGACATCCTTTGTATCCAAGAGACAAGATGGAACGGCAGTGCAGCAAAGCCACTTGGCTTGGGATCCAGACTCTACTACTCAGGTGGGGGACAGGCTAGAAATGGCATAGGAATTATGGTGAGAGAGAGGCTTCAGACGGCAATGAGGGATATCATTAGAATTAATGGTAGACTCATGGCAATCAGATTCCAGTGTAATGACAGGGCAGTATTCATAATCTCAGCCTATTCCTCACAGCAGAGTTGTGACTGTGAGGAAAAAAGTGCATTCAGACAGCAGTTGAGAACCTACTAGATAAAGCAGGACAACATGAATTGGTGTTGATAATGGGTGATTTAAATGCACATATTGGGACAGACAGAACAGGATATGAGAACTACCTGGGTCCACATGGGTTGGGCAACATAAATAAAGAAGAAAAAGGCAGTCTAGACTTCTGTCTGACAAATGGCTTAATAGTAGCCAACACATGGTTCAGAAACAGAGACAGTCACAATATCACATGCAAGAGTAGCCAACATGCAACTCAGGTAGACTTCCTCCTAGTAAGGAAAAGGCATTGGGGTAGAATCCATGATTGCAAAGTCAGCCCCAGTAAAACAGTCAGCCCACAACATAAACCACTAGGCAGTGGTCAGAAAAGGCTTTAAGGTCAGAGACCTGGCTGAAGACCTAGAAGTTGACTGGAGAGAATGTACAGCAGTTTAAGGAATTACTCAAGGTTCTAGCACTCCAACAAGAGGAGGAAATAGGTGGAGTTGAACAAGAATGGCAGCGCCTAATAACAGCATGAGTTAGGACTACAGAAAAGTTATGTGGCAGAGCCAGGTATAGAAATAAAGTACATAAGGAAAGCTGGTGGTGGAATGCAGAAGACCAGGAAGTAATCAAAAGAAAGACGGAGTGCAGGAAGAAGTGGGTGATACAAAAGACTGAGCAAGCTAGGAAGGACTACTGGTTGGCTAACAAAGAAGCTAAGAAAGAAGTTGCAATAGCAAAAAAAAGGTCACTCTACCAACTTCTGGAAAGTGACTCAGTAAGTGGCACAAAGAAACTATATCAGGTTGCAAGGCAAAGACAGGAAGATAAAGAAGATAGTCAGACACCCTTCATATGGGATGCCAGCAACAACCTGCTCACCAGTCCACAGGAAATCAAAGGCAGATAGAAGTATTTCCAGCAGCTTCTGAATTAAGAAAACCCCACAGAAGTTGTACTACCCCAGAAACAGCCTACAATGACAGATGAATAAGAGCCCACCCTAGGGTGAGATAGGAGAGAAATGGGTCCTGAGGGTACTAACAGAAGTGTGGAGAGAAAGGCATATTCCAGATGACTGGAGAATACGCATACTCATGTCAGTGTATAACAATGTGGACATCCACAACTATGGGCAGTACAGAGACATCAAACTCCTATCACATTACATGAAAGTTCTGGAGAGGGTGACTGATAAACAGATACGCAGAGTAGTAGAACGTAAGATGGGAAATGAGCAGTTCAGATTCAGATCAAGATACAGTACAACTGACCCCATGTTTGCAGGGAGACAGATACTTGAGAAGAAGCTAGAGATGAGGAGAGAGTCTAACTGGGCATTTCTAGACTTGGAGAAAGCATATGACAATGTCCCAAGAAAGCTGATCTGGGTAGTACTGGGTGGTTTGAAGTCCCAGAAACACTGGTAGAATTAGTGCAGGCTATGTACAAGGACCCAATGATTCACATGCGAACAGTGTTCGGCCTCACAGAGGGATTTCCAGTGGGAGTGGGTGTATACCAGGGTTCAGCTCTGTGCCCACTGCTGTTCACACTGGTGATGGACTACACTGGCAAACAGGTCAGAGGGGACAAATTAACAAAGTTGCTGTATGCAGATGACGTGGCATTAAAGTCAGACTCTGAGCAAGAACTTCAGCAAAGTATAGGAGAATGGAATGCAAAACTGAAGGCACATGGGATGAAAGTAAGCATAGATAAGATGGTGGTAATGGCAGCTAATTGAGGAAATCAGAAGAAGCTGAGAACAGAGACAGAAGGGAAGACAGTGGAACAGGTAAACAGCTTCAATTATCTGGGAGGGGTGGCTGAGGAGAAGGGAAGTCTGAACAAAGAAGGCAAAGCTAGAATCAGAAGGGCTGCAGCCAACTGGTACAGAGTGTTAGGTATGGTCTATGACAGAAGAATGCCAAAGAAGCTTAAAAGTAAGGTGTACAAGACAGTGGTGTGACCAGTACTATCGTATGGTACAGAAACCTGGGCAGTAAAGGTAGAACAGTTGAAGAAGCTAGAGGTGATGGAAATGAACTGATGAGAAGGGCAGTAGGATGCACACTGTGGGACAGATGAAGAAATAAGGACATAAGAACAGAAGCTAAAGAAGCTACAATTGCAGAAAAGATAAAAAAAACAGATTAAGGTGGTTTGGACACGTGCAGAAAAGCAGAAGACAATCTAGTGAGGAAGATTTGGGACAAACGGAAGAAAGTAAGAGAAAGTGAAGACATCCAGCAAAGAGATGGATGGATTGTGTGAAAGGAGATCTGCGACAGTCGGGCATGAGTGTTGAAGAAGGCAGGAGTGTGGCACTCAATCGAGAGAGTTGGCGGCAGTTAACACAATACCCTGACCCCATGTAGAAAAAAATGGGAAAAAGGAGGCTGATGATGATTAGTACTGTTTTTTGTTACATATTTTATGAATAGCTGGACATTTGTGTGTTTGTTAGTACTGTTTTTTTGTTACAGATTATTTCTAGTATGGAATTACTGCCAGTGTGGTCATTAGAGTATGCTGGCAGGGATTCTTGTCTTCAAAGAGATTTCTTCCATGTTCCAAGTTAATGTGGCGGTCTCATTGGCATATTTACATCAGGGGGCTTGCCCCTGCAAAAAAAAAAAAAAAAATACTGGATATATATTTTTTATTTCAGTGCTTTAATGTGTCTCTGAAGTACAGGTTTTTGCTGGCATCAGTTAACTGTGCTCCTTGTTATGAGCATTTGGTGTTATGTGCATTTGCTCTATTTTATTTTCTCGTTTGATAGTCAGTGATGTTTTAAGTCAACCTTTTATGATGCACATCACAATCCATCAAAAACACTCTCTCTCTTCAAGCAATTAATAATGTACAACAAAATAAATACCTTGGGCTGATTCTACACCCCACAGTTTCCTTCAAACCTAATACTGAACTAATATTGAGCACCTAAATACCCAACTTAGAGCTGTGTACTCTTACTACAAAGTGCCTCATTCCACAGTCCACATGTACACTTGCCCTAAAAGTACTTATTCCTAAATTAGGATACAAGTTGTCTACCATTACATTCTACACAAAACCTTTATGTGATCCAAGCCACAGTAAATATCTACAAATCTATCCACTGTGAACCCAGAAAAGATAACTGTGCATCTCCCAAGAGGGTTAACTGGCTCCCAGTTACCATGTGGGCTACAAAACTACTCTCCATCTTTACCATTCCTTGTCAGCAAACTTATTATATCCTTCACTTGCAGTCTCAGCACCCAGAATCTTGATTTTCACATTATACCCCCTACATCCTTGCAAATATGGAAAAGGCATGCAGTAAAACTATTCCTTATTTTTCCAATAACCCCCCCCACAAAATAAAAAAAAAGACTACGGACATCTTAGAAAGAAAACCTACGCTTGCACATGCTTCACAGATGGAGCTTAGACCTCCCCTTTTTGTCTGATTTGGAGAACTCCCCCTAGTAAAACAGTTTAACAATTCCAAAATATTTTTTTCTTTCTTTTTTGTTATTCTTTTTAGTTGTTTCTCTTTAAACTTTAATTGTAAATAGTCTTTACCAACAGTATCGCCTGTACCACAATTCTACTTAAAAAATCCTGTGCACAGTACAATTGGTCAGGGAGTAAAATGCAATGTAAAATACTTTACGCATTACTGAACAAAAGGCAATGTAAAATAACTTGTACATTACTGTTCAAATTATCTAATCATTCCCTACTTAGCTTGCATATTGTGAGTAAGAATACCAGACAGTGTAAATGAAATGCACTACAACTCCGTACAATTACTTTTGTGTTTGTTGATATAAACATGATACAATTCTAATGAAAGGGATTAGAAGTTTCTGAAAAGGGTCTGTGGACCAGCCCATGCGCTCAGTTAACAAATAAAATTGTTTTCCACCCCTGACTATAGGTCAGGCGACCTGTGTTTGATTAGTGGCTTTGGTGTGTTTTGGAGCTGGTGTGGATAGGTTGGGCCAGCATATTCTGAGGGGGATGGGGGACCAGGAACACCCTATGCAACAATCCCTGGGAGGAGGGGGTAAAGATGCTAAGGGGCAGTCTTGCAGCATAAATGTGGCACATCACATCATTTGCCACCTGTCAGAAATTTTTTTTTCTGTCAGGTAAATCAGGGTGTCTGTCGAGAAATATGGAAATCAGAGTCTCTACTACAAAATTCAGTTATAGTGAGTAGCTGAAGGCATTCTGAATCTTTCTTAGAGCTACAGCATTCTTGAAGCACGTTTCACAAATTGTTTACTGGTTCATTTGGATTTTCTATCTACAATTAAATTTTGTGTTGTGGCTTATGCCTTGTATGCATACACATGTTTGTGTGTGTGTGTGTGTGTGTGTGTGTGTGTGTGGGGGGGGGGGGGGGTGAAGTGTATAAAACAGCAACAAATTGGCCATAATTTGATTCACTTTTCATCACAGTCAATCATCAGCAGTGTGCACAAATAAGTGGCTAACTTTGGAGCTCTGGGCGGGATGTGTGGGAAAGGAACACATTACTGGTACAGTGACACAGTAAGTACCATTGCCATCTCACAGTGCTGGTCTCCCTGCCTGAGTTCTTGGCTGTAGTTTCATATATACGGAGTCTGCATGTCTTCCCTGTCTCTGCGTGGGAAGTATTCACGAGAACTTTTTTCCTCCGGCACCCCAAAGACATGCTGTAGGTACACTGACGTTCTTCCAATTTGCCTGTAGAAAGTATGTTTTGTGCATGCGTCAAAAATAATATACAGAGAGGCACATTATGAATTTCCTGTGTAGTGAAAAATAAGGCATGAATGTCGCATGGAAAATTTAGACCTTCAGAGCAGCTAGGGAAGTCATTCCTAGGTGCATAAGTGGTTTAGTAGGGTCCTGTCCCTTCAGCCCTACCCATTCGAAAATTGATACCACTCGGAGGTGGGTACAGAAATCACTATAGATTTATGGGGAAAGGAGGATTCTGCTGTCATTATTTTTTTTAATTTTCCACACAATAAAACTTCAGAGGTGTGTACAGAAAGTCAGTATTGCTTATATGTTATCTGAGGCAATCTGGTTATTATTCATTTAAACATCCTCAAAATTATGCCACAACATATGTGCATAAAGTCACTACAGCTTGTCTAGAGCCAATGTACTGTGTAGGCCAACAAGCTGGAATGAATTATTGTATTATTTTCTTTTACAACTGAATTAATATCTATATCTATTATATATATATATATATATATATATATATATATATATATATATATATACATGGGTTACATTCAGAATTTCGAAGCTCAGAACTTCAAATTTTATATGATCGAAGATCATATGTACGAAGTTTTAAAACTTCGAAATCCTGAACGGAGATCGGAATACAGTGCAGACCAGGAGATTTCCCTTGTCCTCACTGTAGTGCAATCTCGAAGTTGATATATTTAAGTTGCATGGGGGGGGTGCAGGGGGGCTTGCCCCCTGCATGCACATTTTTACTGTGTTGGGTGGTGTTTCGGGGGGGGGGGGGTTCACAATTCCGAGATTCCAAGATCTCCAGATTCTGAACTCTGTGTTCTAAAAGTCAAGATTTTGGGATTTCAAAATTTCGTAGTGAATATATATATATATATATATATATATATATATATATATATATATATATATATATATATATATATATTGTTGACCGGGTTTGTCCAACTGAGCTTGTGCCCTTTTTTAGAGGAGGCCCGGGAAGAAAAGCTCCACAATTAAATAATAAGAAATGCAATTTTTGACAAGGTACAATAAGGAAATAACAACAATAAAACAATACTAAAATAATTGTAAATTACAACCATTAATACATAGAAATAGTAAACAGGGTTTAAGTTCAGTAAATGTTTCCAGGTTATACAAAGTAACAAATCAAGTTTATTTATTTATTTTTTTTGAGTTAGTCAAGACAAAGGGAATAAAAGGCAGTTAATTTTGAGTGACATGAGTATCAAATAGGACGTAGTTTGTCAGACAGAGAATTTGTTAGTGTGGAGAAAAAGCAGATTGTGATGGTGCTACATCGTACTATCAAGTGAAAAATAAATACAGGAAGTAAGTGATGGTAATTAGTATCTGGATGAGATGTAGTATGTAGGAGTTCAAGAAGGGTGTTTACATTGGCAAGTCCAGGCCTTATTGAGAAGGTTTTTAAGAGCAGGTTTGAATTTTGGTATGTTGCTTATGTTTCGAATGGACTGGGGGAGTTTGCTCTGTGAAAGTGCTGGAAAGGTTTTGTCCAACTTATTTTTTTGGTTTATGAATTTTTAGATGATTTTGCTCAGAGCTTCTGAGTGTCCTACGTGGGATGTAGGGGGGAGATGACTAAGGAGATTGCTGGGCAGAAGGATGGTTTGAATAAAATTGAATGCATGATAAGCAGTTGAGAGAAAAGTAGTGGTTTTGGGTATTCTAATCAGTTTAAGGTCTTGAGTGTGAGGCAATTGTCGAATCTGTAGGTTTGGCTGGCAGCAAATCTAGCAACTTTGCGGTAGGTGGTTTTAAGTTTGGCTAGAAGGGTAGTCTGCAAGTTGGTAAGGATTTGGGAGCTGTGGAAAAGACTGGGGAGAAGGTAGGCATGTGTAAGTGTGAGTCAGGATTCGTTGGATAGGAATTTTATTTTCAGTAAAGTATCTTTTGGTGCATTTTTTTTTAATGCAGTTGTGTACATGAGGGCCAAATTAAGCTGGTCATCAAAGATGCGGCCCAGGAGCTTAGTGTGCGTGTTTCAACCTGGATAGAGGTGGTGTTGAAGAATGTGATGGAGAAGGTGGGTTTGAGATGATGGAGAGATTTAGGAAGGAATAGTAGGAGCTTAGTTTTCTTATGGTTTAATATTTAGTTTTTAGTGAGCCAGTTTTTGATGGATGTGAAGGACTTTTCTGTGAGAGAGTTTATATCTGTGAGATTATCAGAAATGGTCAGGGCTGGTGTTAGCATTTTGGGGGCCCCCAGCAAATGTCAAGTTCGGGACTCTCCTAGGCACTTACATCAAAGTATCACCCTGTCAATGCCAACCCTCCAAAGCAGCCTTTTAGTTTATGTTGCAAACATTTAGGTGTAGTGTGTACAGACAGACCTGTAGCTACAATGCTCTTACAATACAACAAGCCTATGTACCACACTATGTTCGCCCATTAGGTGACCTGCTGTCTAAATGTTATAAAGTGCATTTTAATTTTTTTTTTTCTTTTTACAAAATATTTTCATCCATTGATGGCTTTTACAGAAATTATGATTAAGGAAAGATATTCAGTTTTGCTGTTCAGCTTAAGTTTTCCTTGCATCCTTTCAGCACACCTTTCCTGAACAAGACAGCACAGCAATACCCATTTAAGAAATAACTCAGATAAACCAGGGCCCAAGAAGCCATAGGGTTGTGTGTGTTCTGGGATGCATTTTAGAGCATTTTCCCAACATTTTAATCCAACAGTGTCTTAAACAAAAAATATGACTAAGAAAAGAATTCCAGTCATTTTTTTTCTTTCAAGGTTGACATAAGTTGTGCCCACGGCTTAATATTCAAAGATGACAAATACTAGCTCACAACAAACTAATAAGCCATTTATTGTCTGGATACATATGTCCAATATGGGCATATGACCTGGCTCCCTAACCCCACCCCACCCCCCCAAAAAAAAATAAAAAAAAAGAGACAGTCATTTCCTATGCACCCCTCTGGTGTTAAGACTGGGATGAAAGCAGAGGTTCACATTGCCACAGTAATGTGTTTCAAATGAGTGCTGACATACATCTACATAGCCTGCCTCCTCACTCCTCAACCCTAACCATCAATGGCAGCTACCTGTATACATGCCTGATGTGAAATAGTAATGTATTCTACTTTGCAGCTCCTAGACAGTACACTACCCCTACACAAGCTATAGAAACCTTCTTTACACACCTCTAAGGTCTGTGAGAAAAGTAAAAAAAGAATGATCACACTGTCCTCAGCCCAAACAAAAGCTGTAATGACCTCATGTGCACACCTCTATGGTATGACTGTAATGAAAATTAAAGAAGTAACCACAACTCCACCCCTATAATCTACAGCAGCTTTAGAATAGGCGCATCTGAGAGCAGAGGGCATTATCAGCTTTATCCTAACAAGGTCAGCCCTGTTCAGGTTAAAGAGTGTAATCAGAAAGTTAATAATTTTTTCAAAATTTTCCCAAACAGGAATAGCTTTTTGGGGGGCCTCACACAGTCAAGGATGATTAAGGGAGCCCCCTGTATCAATTTATACAGACTGGGGAGTGGGGGGCACCAGACTCCTTGAAGATTGAAGTGTCTGAATGTTCTGTTGACATATGCATTTTTTTTAATGTAATGACTTGTTAGCTACATTTTTCGCTGATACCCAGAAGAATAATGTACGTGTCCTGGCATTACTGGGTGCATGCAGAGATAAACAATTAGTGATATTTTTTACAAACACACACAAAAGCCATAGTAATACTAGTTTTGTACTTATTTCAGCAAATAGCAATACACTGTACAACACTGGTACTTCTACACCAGTTCAGTGACTGCTGTTTAATAACTGCCAAACAGCAGCAGGAGCAAGTTATGTTTATTTACCTCTGTGAGGAGTAATGCCATACCTGCAACTGTTTCTGACTTTTTAGACTTTCCCTGATTTTGTTCATAATTTTTGCTGTGTCCTTTGTAAAATTCTGATTTGCTAATAAATCACTCAGGAATACAGACAGTCAATAATTCCAGGCATCAGAGGTTTATACCTCTTATTGTCCAAAAAAGTGCATGTTGATGCAAAGGGTGTTATTCTATTAACTTTTTAAGTGAATTAGAGTTATATTTAAAACATGTTCCTGATTTTGAGCCTTTATTCTGCTATTTTTGGTATTGTGCTGAATTCTTCTGCAAAGAACTTGAGAGTTGTAGTATCTAGTGTTCTACCAGTATTTATAAAACTCCCTGAGAAAAAAAAAACCCTGAAAATCGGAAGCTTCAGCTGTTCTTAAAATATAAGGTTTGCACTCATATCAGTCACTCCAGCCTGCTGAATTTCTACTGCTTACCTTGCTTATGTTCATTTTCAGCTTTACTCTAAAAGGGTCATACCACGGCTCTGTTTAGGTTAAAGAGCATAATCAGGAAATTAATAAAGTTTTCCTCATTTTTCCTAAACATCAGCTGCTTTTATGGGGTCCCACCCAGCCAAGGATGATTAAGGAGCCTTCTTGCAGCCACAGGTATTGCAGGTACCTAAAGCTGGCTATGTTCTTGGTTTTAACAGAGAGGATGTTCACCGAGCAGGGTGTAACTTAAGACAGAGGCACTACGTCAGTGGTAAAATATTTAATGAAATTGTGAAGTCTATTACTTGATAAAACACTGTTACTATAACCAGAGATATCTTTGAATTTTAAAGGACATATAAATAAGAGTTATTACCTACCTGGTTTATAAAGTATACAAGACTGCTGTACTAGTATTTGTTAGTTTGATGGAGACGTTGTAAATATCAAAATAAGATAACTTGCTGTAGTTGGGGGGCCCCCAGTGACTGCAGGGTTCGCTGGTGATGACTGTAGAGTCATCCACATACTGGATAAGAAAAGATGGTGGACAGAAGGTATACAGATGGTTAGTGAAAATATTAAAGAGTAAAGGGCCTAGTACTGATCCTTGAGAGGTACCCATATTAATGGGAAGGGATGAGGATAGTGAGGTATGCCATTTAACAGATTGTTGTATATCTGAAATGTAATGCAGTGGTGCAACGGTTGCATTGGCGCCTCACAGCAAGAGGTTCTCCGGTTCGATTCTCGCCTGGGGTGACTTCTGTGTGGAGTCTGCATGTACTCCCTGCGTTCGTATGGGTTTCCTCCCATGTTATACATGCATCTAGAGCATTTCTCCCCAGGCCTTCACTGAAAATTGGCTTTGTTCCAAGTCAGACTTTCCCAGTAAACAAATGTTAAATAAATAAAAATAAAATAAAAATAGTTGGCAAACCAGGAGATAGTAGAAGTAGAGAGATTTAGTTCAGAAAGTTTAGTTCAGAAAGTTTAGCAAGGAGTGAGAGACAGTGTCGACAGCCTTAGACAGGTCAAGGAAGATAATGGAGACCAGTTTGTTGTCATCTCTGGCATGTGACATTATGGTGGTAAAGGAAATGAGGGTGGTAGAAGTACTGTGGTTTGGACTGAAACCAAGATGTGTAGGGGTTAGTAGATTTTCCTGCTGTAGGTTTTCCATGATTTGTGTACACATTTTTCTGGAATTTTGGAGAGAGAGGACAGGATTGTTATTGGCCTATAATTTGTGATTTCTGTGGAGTTACCTCCTTTATGTATAGGTAAAGTACAGAATTTTTTCCAGATAGTGGGTACTTTGGACTCAGTAATGGAGTGATTTAAAATGATGGAAACAGGAGAGGCAAGTGGGTTAGCAGCTATCTTTAGAAATATAGAAGGTAGGCTTTCAGCTGAGGTACAGCAAGTTTTAAGTTTTTGGAAAAGATACTTTATGTAGCTTATTGGGACTGGTTTGAGACAGTAAGAATTGTGCTGCTGAGAGGGTGAGGGATAGACTGAAGGGACAACTGAGTTGGAAGGTGGCAGACGTTTACTGATGGTGTCTGTAAAGTAGGAGTAGAATATGGATACTGTTTCTTGGTGGTTGTTATTTGGACAGATACATGTGGCTTCATTTTGAGAGTAGATGAAAGAAGGCATGCTAAAAATGTACAGCTGACAGTAATAGGTTCATAGGTTCATAGGTTTATACTAGGCTATCTGCCCTAAGGCATTTATAAGCCTAGCCCAAATTATTGTGGCTTACGCCACCCCTTATATGAAAAAATACTGTGCCCATTAGTTTGTTGTGCCTCTGTCCAGCAGTGACACAGAGATGATTCCTGGGGTAAACCTACGATCTCCCATCCACAGGTCTAGATTTCTCTTGAACAGAGTCAGCGAGGTGCTCTGCCTCACATGGACCGGGATTTTATTCCACAGCATAGGGAGTCTCTGAGTGATAAATCTATCCCTCCAGCACGTCCTATTTATATCCGTGCTAAGGTTTAAGTCGCTTGCTCTAGTGGTTTTGGTGGATTTGGATTTTTTGAGGTGGAGCATGTCCATTAATTCCGGGTTGGACATGGCCTTGTATGTCAGGCACGTCACCTCTGAGCAGACGGTATGCGACTGAATAGAGCTGGAGTTTCTTCAATCTGGCAGCATATGACAGATTTTGGAGTCCCTTTATCCTTTTGGTGAGGAACTTTTGGGGTCTCTCCAATTGCTGCAGATGTCGGGTGAGATACATCCCGAATGGGGCATTGTACTCGATCATTGGTCTGATAAGTGAAGAGTACAGGGGAACAATGACCTCACTAGATCTGGATGTGAATCCCTTCATGATCAGGTGGGCAATGTAGAAGGTCTTTCTAACCACTTTAGCAATGTGAGTGTCAAAAGAAAGGCCACTGTCAACCTGGGTCCCCAGGTCCCTGATAACCTCTTCTGTGCTTAGTGGATTGCCACCTATATGGTAGCTTGGGGTTACCTTGTTTTTCCCGAAGGGTATGACTATACATTTTTGGCGTTTAACTTCAGGCCATGGCTCTGGCACCAGCTATCTGTTTCCGTGAGTCCCTTCTGAAGGATATCCGTGTCCGATGCACTTTCCACTATGGCGCCCAGTTTGCAGTCGTCTGCAAACTTTGTCAGCCAAAGTCCTCCCATGTTGGCCTGTACTTCTGAGAAGTAGATGCCAAACAATAGGGGCCCAAGGACCGAGCCCTGTGGGACACCACTTGTGACCGGCTTGGAGTCTGACACAGCGCCAGCAACTCTAACCCTGTGGGTTCTGTCCTTAAGCCAGTTTGCAACCCATCTTGTGACATATGGGTTTAGATTTAAGCTGGTAAGTTTTTCTACAATACCCGAGTGGGTATTGTGTCGAAAGCCTTTGCAAGGTCAAGGTAGGCTGTATGGACTGCCTTTCCTCATCAATGGCCTTGGTGACTGTTTCGAAGAAGTCAACCAAGTTCAAAAGGCATGATCTTCCCTTGACAAAGCCAAACTGGGTCGGGTCCAATGTCTGCAAGTCCCTATATCTTTGTTTATGAGCTCCATTATGATCCTCTCCATAGCTTTGCAGACTAGACTTGTTAAGCTTATGGGGCGGTAATTACCAGGGTCCGTAGAGGCACCGCCTTTGTGGAGTGGGACCACAGTTGCCGTCGCCACTCCTTGGGCACGTATCCTGTGGTAAGGCTGAGATTAAACAGCTGCCTTATGTGCGGGTTTAATTCCTCATTTAGCTTGTGTAGCACACAGCTGGGGACACCATCCGGTCCCATTGATGCTGTGTTTTTAGCTTTAGAGAGAGCAGCTTTCACCTGCGCATTTGAGATGTCCGGGAGGCTACACTCGGCTGGGATAGTTATCTCTCCTTTAGGGGGGAAGAGGGGGGTGAAGTTTGCACTGAACCTGTCTGCCAGTATGTTGGCAATGTCTGTGGGTTCAGTGATTTTGTATCATTTTGGACTAATTCTGAGCATATCTGGGAGTTTCCACCCAGGTTCCTAACATAGCTGAAAAAGGCCTTATGATTGTCCTTTGAATCCATGGCAATTTTTCTCTCAAAATTGGCCTTAGTTGATTTTATGAGTGCTTGTATTTTTTACTAATAATGATCAGGGTGACTTCCCTTTTATGGATTTTGTTCTATCATGTAATAGCTTTCTCCTCTTATTGTAAAGTTTGTTAATGGCTGGGGTCCACCAGACTGGACGTTTGCCCTTTGTGGAAAGAGTCTTGGTTTTATTTGGGATTGCCTGATCCATGCAGTCCTGGAGGTGTTCATAGAAGGCATTTGTAAGGGCTTCCGCAGCTTGGGTTGTGGTTTCCTCTGGCTCAGGGCCTTGAAGGATACCACACCAGTCTTGAGTAGTGTGAAGTTTGCTTTAGAGAAGTTCTTCACTATGGTCTTTTTGCTTGGGGTGGGGCGGGATGTGGATTTCCAGTGAGATTAGTTTATGATCAGATCTCACCAATGAGGGATATACTTCCGTGTGGAGCATTTTGTCCCCATGTTTGTGACAATGAGATCTAGTATATTTTCTCCTCTCGTGGGAACAGTGACTAGCTGTTCCATGGCATTTGAATTTATGAACTCCAGGAACCGTTGGGCTAGAAAGTTAGGGCTTGAGTAATGTTCCCAGTCTATATTCGGTAGTTGAAGTCACCCAATATGATGGTGTTTGGAGATACATTTATACCCTCCAGTGTCTTCAGGAAGGCTGTGTGGGGTTCCTGAGTTTGAGAGGGTGGCCTGTAGCATGCTACAATTTGTAGAGCAGTTTTGCCTATGGTTAGTTGCACCTGGATGGTTTCCGAAGCTTTGCGTTGCCACCAACCTGGAGGTGTGAGTATCCTTTATGAATGTGGATACACCCCTCCTTTTGTGGTGTGGTCCGGGTTTTAGGGCCAGAACGCATGATATGAGGTAAAACCTAATAGTGCCGGGTGCTCTCAGGAGCCTTGAACCAGGTTTCAGTTACAGCACAGACATCGATGTTCTCCATACTGAGAAGGGCCTCGAGTGCGTGCATTTTGAGATTTAGACTTCTGGCATTGAGCAGCATTACCCTCAGTTTCTTCCCATTTTTGTTTTCTAGGGTGGTAGGTTTAGAATTTGAGCCTTGCCTAAAAAAGGCACTATGGGGGTGGCAAGAGCCTTAGCCAATATCCGGAATCCCAGGGGTGACAGGTGCAAGCCGCCCTTGAAGCAGCGTGGCTTGTCAGGCATGTCATCCCAGGCAGACAGACACTGGATCCCATTTGAATGACACCAGACATTAAGCCAATTGTTAAAGCTGATCATCTTGTCTCTATATTGTGGCATCATTCTTGGTGAAGAGAGCTCCTCTATGTCTCTTTTCATGTAGTCCAGGGAGGTACGTCTCAGGTCGTTCACACCAGCATGGACAATGACTGTGTCATATTTGTACTTGCCATGGAGTGACCCGAGTGCTTGTGTTATGTGGCGGATTCTAGCGCCCGATAGGCAGCTTACTGTGACCCTCTCCTTGTTCAGCCTGGTGAGTGGGATGTCAGTGTGTCTGACTATGGAGTCACCTATGACAAGTATGTTTGGTGTTGTATTTGGCCTTAAAGGCTGTGACTGCTTTGCACACTGCTTTTGTGGTTTATGTGTTGCTTGTGGGGTGTCTTGAGGTAGCAGTTGTTTGGGTGTCTGCTTTGGAGGCCTCTGCTGTTTAGGTAAATTTTTACTCAGAGCCTCCGAGTATGTCTTTGTGTGTTTATGTGTTTGAATCAGTGGAGTGGTAGCATTATGTGAGGCTGGTTTTGTGGTGTGTGTAGTTGCCTTCTCCTCCTGTCTGGTCTTGCCAGTCCTGAGTTGAGAGAGCTCAGCCTCCAGTTTGGCTAAATAGCTGCATCTCTCGCAAGTATTTGTGTTATGTGGGAGGAGGAGAGGGTTGTCTGTGTACATGAGGCAGTTATAACATTGCCTCAAGATTCCCAGATTCACCAGCTGGACCGGAGAGGAGATTGACAACTGACCTTTGGACATGCTAGAATAATATTGGGAAATCCTTAATTGAAAACAAGGGCCAGTGGGGAGTGAGGGTGTAGTGCTTTTAATTTTTAGTGCTGACTTATATAATTGCTTTAGTGAGCAAGTGCCAGTATGCTGCTGTTCTCAGTTTAGTCTTTCACTTATTTATTTATTTATTTTACTTCTTCCTAGTTCCTTACTTCATCCTAGTTTGACCAAGAAGTACACAGAAGATGTCTGTCTTTGGGGACTGGGGCTGAGGAGGGTTGCTCTGTAGCTGTATATCAGCAGCAACTTCAAATATATTACTATGTCCATTTGTCCTTTCATTATCATCCCACTTTAACATCGGGGGGGTGCACAAAGTGACCATCTTCTTTTTTATCTGAGGGTACGGAGGAAGGCAGTCATTCCAAATATGATTTATTTGCTATCACAAACCTTTTCTTCTCAGTTTATGGATACGTGTAACTCAGTTTACTGGTAACTACTGAATCATCAGCCTTGAACATAACTCATTTATTCCTTGAAAGAAAAAGTACAGTTTTGTACCTACCATAAATGTAGATGTTCGAGGATTCCATTGCTGCAGTCCTTACTATTGGGTATAGTCCGCGTCCAGTCGGCCCGAATACCAGAGTATAAGGCTGACGTCGGTCATGTCGCCTTAGACTGACGTCAGTACGTCAGGGTACTAATGCGCATGACCGACGTCATATCCTCAGTCTTTTCTTGCCCCAGATGTCAGAAGACCCTAAAAAGACAAGGCCCAAAATACCTGCACCAAAAACATGTACAATATATACAAGAATATATACAAATAGAAGCATGTAAACTCACCTACATAACCACCCCTAAACACAGAGGGCAAGGAGGGAGGGTAAATTGGACTGCAGCAATGGAATCCTCGAACATCTACATTTATGGTAGGTACAAAACTGTACTATGTTCTTCGTTTTCCATTGCTGCAGTCCTTACTATTGGGTAGAATCCCAAAGCAGAGGTAAGGGAGGCTGGCAAATCATAAAGAAGGAGGAGCTGACAACATGCCTTGCAAAACAGCTGTGGCAAAACCAGCCCTAGACTTAGAGTAGATAGGAAGGTGATAATGCTTAGAGAAAGTATGTACAGAACTCCAAGTAGCTGCTTCCAAAATATCCTTAGTTGCCACCCCCCTTAGAAATGCTGTTGAAGTGGCAGTAGCCCTAGTGGAATGAGGCCTAATCCCAGCTGGAATCTCCTTGCCATGATGGGAATAACAAAATGCAATGCAAAAGCCAATCCACCTAGAAATAGTTTGTTTTGACACAGGCTTGCCCTGTGAACTCAAAGCAAAAGAAACAAACAACTGCTGAGACTGCCTAAAATCCTTAGTCCTGCTTAAATAATAACGCAATTGCCTGTGTACATCTAAAGTGTGCAAAATCTTTTCCCCTTTATTTTGAGGGTCTGCATAAAATGTAGGCAAATGAATAGTTTGGTTTAAAGCCACACTAGAAACCACCTTAGGCATAAAGGAAGGATTAGTACGTAATGATACCCTATCCTTATGGAAAACCAAAAAGGGCTCTACTGCCATAAGGGCCTGCAACTCAGACACCCTCCTTGCAGAAGTAATAGCCAACAGAAAAGCAGTCTTCCAAGACAAGTATTTCAATTCAGCAGTAGCTGCAGGCTCAAAAGGTTGTAGAGTAAGTTTTTCCAACACATAATTGAGATCCCAAGCAGGAGTAGGAGCTCTACGTGGGGTCTTATATTTTTGCCCTCTAAGAAACTGCTTGAACAAAGGATGCGAAAACAAAGGTGGGTCACAATCATAGTGAGCTGAAATTGCTGCAGCATGAATCTTAATAGAAGAGAAGGACAACCCTTTGTCCAATAACTCGGTAAGATATTGAAGAGCCACACTCAAATTAGGCTCAGAAATCTCCAAATTCTTTGCTGTACTCCAAAATAAAAATCTCTTCCATTTTGCTGCGTACACTCTCCTTGTACTAGGTCGTCTAGCTTCCATAATCACATTTAAAACTTGTTGAGGAAGTTGAGACCTGCTGTGTTTCAACACAGAATATGCCAGGCTGTTAGATGAAGAGAGTGAAGCTTGACATTGAGCAGATGACCGTCCTTCTGAGATAACAGATGAGGAATCAGAGGTAAAGGCCATGGAGGCTTCTTTACCAGACTCCGTAGTAGTGGGTACCAGTGTTGCCGAGGCCAATCTGGAGCTATCAAAATCATCCTTGGCCTGTCTTGTCTGACCTTTAATAGTACCTTTGGAAGAAGAGGCAGAGGTGGAAAGGCATACACATGAAGGTTTTCCCAACTGAAAGACAGAGCATCCACTTTCCAAGCTGTGTGATGAAACCCCTTTGTGCAATACTTTGGCAGCTGGTGGTTTAGTGGAGAAGCGAACAGATCTATGTCTGGAGTTCCCCATGACACTGTCAATTTCTGAAATACATGAAGATCCAGTTTCCACTCGTGGGGATCCATGATTTGTCTGCTTAACACATCTGCTAAGGAGTTCTGTGCTCCTGGCAGAAACCTTGCCTGAAGAGTTAGTTGCAAGCTTAGCGCAGTCTCCCATAAAATCATTGCTTGCCTGCATAGAGGATAAGAATGTGTTCCCCCTTGCTTGTTGATGTACCACATGACAGTTGTGTTGTCTGTTAGAATCAACACCTGTCCTGGAAGAAGTAACTCCTTGAAAGCCAGTAATGCGAACTGGACTGCTAACATCTCCTTCATGTTGATATGTAGATGCTGTAGTCTGGCAGGCCACTTGTCTTGTATCCACTTTCCATTGAGATGAGCTCCCCAAGCAATGTCCGAGGCATCTGTCGTTAAAATCTGACTCGCCTCTGGCCGGGTCACAGAGAGTCCCTTGTTTAGGTGACATTCCTGAGCCCACCACAAAAATTCTCTTTGAAGGCAAGGTATTATTTGAATGACAGTGTCCAAATCCTGGCAGTGCTGTGTCCATACATTTTTGAGATACCATTGTAACTTCCTCATATGAAGTTTGGCATTGGGAAGCACCAGAATACAAGATGCCATGAACCCTAATGCTTGAAGGACTGTCCCTGCAGTCAGCACGGACTGATGAGATAGTTGATGGAAGTAAAGTGATAGACTCATTTGTTTGTCCGGGGTTAAAAAGGCCATCTGGGCTGCTGTATTCAGTCTCACACCCAGAAAGCACATGTCTTGAGAGGGTACTAGACTGGACTTTATTTCGTTCACAGAATACCCTAGGCATCTTAGCACTGCTATAACATATTCCAGATGCTGTAGAAGGTCTTCCTTTTCTTGAGCCAGAATCAGGCAGTCGTCTAAGTAAGGATAGATTTGAATTCCTTGTAGCCTGAAGTAAGCTATCACTGGAGCCAGAACCTTTGTGAATACTCTGGGCGCAGTAGATAAGCCAAAGGGCAATGCAGAGAACTGATAATGAGAATCTCCAGCTCGAAACCGCAGATACTTCCTGCAACTTAGCCTGATAGGCACATGAAGGTAAGCTTCCTTGAGATCTAAAGTTACCATCCAGTGATCTTTGCCCAGCAGAGGTAAAAGCTGATGTAACGTCAACATCTTTAACTTGGGAATGTCCAGATAAGTGTTGAGGAGAGATAAATCCAAAATTGGTCTCCACGTGTTCCCCTTCTTTGGTACTAGGAACATGCGGGAATAAAATCCTAGGCCCCTTTCTGATACAGGGACTGGCTGAATGGCCCCCATTTGGAGTAACTGAGAAACTTGCTTGTGAGCCTCTTTTCTTTGTGGAGGAGGAACGTCTGGCATGCCTTTGAAGGGGGGCATTGTATGGAAATAAAACCTGTAACCGTGGTGAATGATGTCCAACACCCATCTGTCTTGAGTAATTAAATCCCAATTTTCTTTGAAAAGAGACAGTCGTCCTCCCAAAGGAGCTGCCAGCCGAGAATCTACTGGCAGCTGAAAAGGCAGGTCATTGGGTTTGTTTACGAAAGGACTGACCCCTGCCCTCACCAGAAGTCTGAGCAGGTGAACTCCCTGTTCTAGGCCTAAAAGAACCTTGAGCCCTGCCCCTACCACGTCTAGACCTACCCCTAGACTGGGAGTCATAAGCAGGATATGTCCACCCCTTAGCAGGCCAATTTCTACTAAACTTCGGTGGCTGTACCTGCAAAAAATCCTTAACAGTTTGCATAGACTTAGCTTTGTCCTCCATTTTCTTTAAAACTGCTTCCACAGGCGAACCAAACAACACATCAGACTGTAAAGGTGCATCCAAAATCCTTGTCTTAACATGCTCAGCTAAATTCTGATCCCTCAACCAGGCATGCCTGCGAAGAACAGAACTAGTGGCAGCCACCCTCGAGGAGGCCTGCACAGCATCAAAGCCACATTGCAAAGAATGCTTGCCCACTTGTTCAGACACATAAACCAAATCCAGCAACTCTTTACACTCAATACCTTCCGCCAAAGCATCCACCTTAGATTTCAATTGTGAAAGGAGATAATTTTGATATTTCAGCATGTGAAACTGACAATTCAACGCTCTCATGGCTAGAGTGGAAGAAGTATACAGTTTCTTACCCCACCTATCCAAAGCCCTCGCCTCTTTGTCAGTGGGAACAGGATTTTTAACCACAGAGGCTTTAACACCTTTAGGCCCCTGAGAAACAGTTTCTGGGTCCGCCCTAGGACTCTTAAACAAATACTTATGAGCTTCGGGCACCCTATAGTACCTATCAGGTTTAACAGGAGCAGGAGGCAAAGAATCAGGGTTCAGGGAAGCCTCTGCAAAAACATCTTCCACCACAGTCAACACAGGAGGTATAGCTAAGGGCCTATGCTGGGGTAAAAACAAGAATTCCCTAAGCCTCTTCCTGGAATCAGAGTAATCCTGGCCTTCCCATTTAAAGTGCTCCCTCATGGAATGCAGAGTCTCTGAAAAAATCCTCAGGAGGAGAAGCCGAAGGAGTGGCATCATCCACATCAGAATCAGAATAAGGAGGATACTCCTGCAAATCTTCCGCAGAAGACTCAGAAGCCTCTGAACCCTGTTCAAAACTGGCAAACTCTGGATCCACCCTAGGCCTCTTATCAGGAGGGCCCATAGAACCTCTAATCATAGTAATCAAATCTTCTGCCATTTTAAGCATATGTTTCTTAGGTACAGAACCCGAAAAGCTAGGAGAAGCCCCCACTGAAGCTGAACTTGGCCTACCTCTAAAAGAAGTTTTAGCAACAGAAGGAGAGGCTCTAACTACTTTGGGAAGAGAGGGAAGAATAGTTACCTGAGAAGCCCCCTCAGCCTGGCCTGCCTCCTGAGATGGTACATCCTGTAACAGTAAAGTTTCTGCCGGAGACTCCATAGAAACTCCTGGCAAAACCTCTGGCTCCACTGAGCCTCCTAAAGAACCGACGTCCGGGACTGCCGGTTCTTCAACCCTAGGCTTCGCTGTTTTGTCCTTGCGCTTCTTGGACGAAGCGGGCGTCGGAGCATCCGACGGCATTTTATAATTGCAGCGTTTCCCAAACACTAACCTGGCACAGTCTAACCTCCTCTTAATAGTGCGTTTGTTAAACCTAGCACAAGAGCGGCAACCAACAACGTCGTGCTCAGGCCCTAAACAAGGTATACACAAAGTATGGAAATCCTTATGCGGTATCTGTTTCCCACAAGAAATACAGTTATTCACTTTTTCTGACATCCGGTTAAATACTGAGGCAAGAAAAAACCAAAATGTTCCCCAACGGGGTACTTAGCCAACTCTGATTCGGTCTGAAACTCCGGTTTCGGAAATATCTCAGAACGCCAACCTGCACTCGCAAAACTGCTTCTGCATCGGACCATGCGGCAAAAAAGACTGAGGATATGACGCCGGTCATGCGCATTAGTACCCTGACGTACTGACGCCAGTCTAAGGCGACATGACCGACGTCAGCCTTATACTCTGGTATTCGGGCCGACTGGACGCGGACTATACCCAATAGTAAGGACTGCAGCAATGGAAAACGAAGAACATCATTAGTTTCTTTACATAGTCATACTTTTTTTTCAGACTATAATTGGACCAAAGGTTGTGGGGAAAAAAGCTCTAAAATGTACCTCAGAGCATTTAGAGTCTCATAGTATCTGGGTAGCAGAACAACCAGCTTAATTAAAATATTTCCTAAATAGTTACTACGACAGTACAGTCTTTGCCAATTAGAATATGTTAAAAAAACATGTAAGAAAAAGATGACAAGTAAGAGAAATTGTGAGAAAACAAAAATAAAAGTACTCTGGATAGTATTAGGAGGCAAGGATGGGAGGGAAATGGGAGCACTAGGGTGTGTTAGGAGTGCAGTGCCATGGAACACTTTTCTTAGGACTTCATATCATCTAAGGCTGTCAATGCAGTTATAGTACATGACATTTAAAAATGAGTATTTCTGGGCATGGCTTGCTAAACCGGTTGCGGCACAATGAAGGCAAGAAGTATGTTTTGCTTATGCAGGGGGATTGGCATATTTGTCACCAGATGGAAGGATGCAGAGGTGCCAACCCTACTTATGACACCTGCAGAAGCCTTCAAATGAGGATGCACTGGAATGTGTACTCACAAGGGGAAAACATAGTGACTCTCAAGATGACCTGTATGCTTCCCATGCAGGGGGGAGGGGTTAGAACCCTAAGAGAAGCAACCTCATGTTAGGATACCTTCAAGGGAACAAACAAGTCTCACAGCTGCATCTATGATGGCCCTTCTGGATAGTTCCTGCCCCCCCCCCCCCAAATTCACAAAATTCAACTGGGACTGACTGAAGTTCAGCAGGCACAGGGGCAAAAAGATACAAAAAAAGGTGTTTCTTATCCTAAGGTGGAAATCCCTTACCACCAGTTGTAGCAATACAGGAGCGTCACAGGGGGACACATGGCCCCTATGTGTGTCCTTGTTCCTGGAACCCTTCCCACTCAAAAATACGACAAACATGCAGACATTGATCCAGGGCACAATTCACCAAAGTAAGATGAAGAAAAAAATACATTTTAACAAGTATTTTTATTTATTTATTCTCTATTAGGGAACCAGCAATGCACATGTCCAATGGATGTCCGAGACACTCCTGTGTGCCTCCCACCCATAATCTTGCTTGTGCACTGTCCCCAAAAGACCTGAAATTGGCTGTGCAGGTAGAACGGGTGGTGGCGAGGTGCTAGAAAGACAGTGTGCTAAGCTTATATAATTAGCACACACAGAGATTAATTTAGGTTTCAAAAATGCTACATCACTCACCTCGCTGTGGCGTAATTGGTGGGTTGGGTAGAGAAAAGGCTCAAGTAGGTAGGGTTACTTACTAGTATGCTTCTTGACTTTGTTCATACTTGGGCAAACTGCTGAAGGTGTCGCTGGGGAAAACATTTCATTTTGGTGCTTGTGCAAACTTGGACAGACTGCTGAAGGGGCAGTTGGGGAAAAAGTTTCATTTTTCTCTGGATGGCACAGTGGTGCAGTGGTAGCGTTGCCGCCTCACCCTCACAGCAAGGGGTTCTCCGGTTCAATTCTCAGCTGGAGTGCCATCTGTGCAGATTCTGCATGTCCTCCCTGCTCTCGTGTGGGTTTCCTTCAGGTACTCCAGTTTCCTCAGACGTTATAAAGACATGCGTCTGGAGTGTTTCTCCCCAGGCCTCCGCTGAAAATTGGCTTTATTCCAAGTCGGACTTTCCCGGTTAACAAATGTTAAATAAAATAAAAAATGTTGGTGCCTCTGCAAATTTGGACAGACTGCTGAAGGAGTCAGTGGGGGAAACTTTTCAATTTGGTGCTTGTGCAAATTTGGACAGAGTGCTAAAGGGGTCATTGTTCTCTGGCACATCAGTCACTGAGGAGGATTGAAGTCATAATGGCATACATTTGAGTTTCAGACTTCATATCCTTCAGAAAAATGCATGCTAACACAAATCTTGTTATTCTACCAACTAAGTTTATAACAACAATATTTAAAATATGTCCCTATATTTTGGGCCTTAGTCCCCCCTATTATTTTAGGTTCTGTCCAGACTGCCTGTGCCAAGAGACTGCAAGGTATGAATAAATATCAATTTACAAGCACAATATAAACTATGATTTGCCTTTGTGACAAGGGAACACTGAATTTTAAGAGGAACTGTCCTGTATGAAAAGGACTGCCTAAGTTCTAGGAACTGAAATAATTTGTGGAATGCATGCCACTAATGTCAAGGTCTGGAATTAATAATTGAACATAGTTCCGTAAGAATAGTGTGTGTGTGTGTGTGTGTGTTCACCAAATATTGAAGTATTAGAAATGTACTGGGTAGAATAAATTAATAACTAAGATGGGGAGAAAGGATATCGTCAACTGAGGATTTATAACTGGAGATGCTAGGTGGGGGGGGGGGGTCTTTGGCCTTTTCAGTTTACTCTCAAGTCTCTCATGTTTGAAGAGCTGGCTGTGTGATAAAACACAGTACATTACAACTGTTTTTTTTTTTTACTTTTTGTCTTATAAATAAGTGTAAATGAAAATGTATGTTGTAATCATGTGACTGTTCTGGTAAACCAAAAGATACTGGGGGCTCTCAAAAAACTTTTTATAAGTAAAATGTCAACAGTTTAACCATGGTGTGAGCCTCCCTCCTAATTCAGTAGATGTACCACATTTTACTCATCTGGTCACACTGTGCAAGATAATGTAGTATTTCATATTTTGAAGATGTAAGGTTGAATATGCCTGCAGTATCTTTAATTCTTTTGCTTGCTGGTTTTATGTACGGTGTTGCAAACCTGTTCTTACCTGTATTTCTTAATCGCTTGATACTGACTGATGTTGACAGTTTTTTTTTTTTTTTTTTCAGGAGTGGGGGTTGCTTTGCTTCCACATTCATAGTCTTGGACCTGTGCAATTTGAATTGTTTCTCCTGACAGCACCTAATATATAAAGAACTGGGTATGTGTTAGAACAATATAAAGTAATATTTTAACCACACAGTGAGCTCCCACTACGTTATTAAATGTTTCACATTTTGCCTAAGCTATTTGTTAAATTTGTTTGAGTGGTAGTGTAACGTCCACAGTTTGAGGATGGAAAGTTGACTACAGCTGGAGTTTCTTTACTTTTTTTGCTAGTTGGAACTATGGAAATTATAGTAATGCCAAACCATATTAAACCGTCTGAGAATGAAGAAGCCTCACGTTAAGAATTTAAGGATATGTAGTTTTAGTCATTAAAACTACAATTTCTTATGGCTCTCTGCTGGGACTTGTTTATACACAGTTATAACAGTATTCAGAAAATAATAACTGCATCATTTAAAATACCGCACATCCAAAAAAGTACTGACTCTCAACTCTCCTGACTTTTACAGAATGTCCTCAGTTTTGCTTTAAATGCTTTTCCTGTCCCACATGACATTTTATTTTTGATTTTATGGTAAATCATTTGCTCAATTACAGTCAGTGGTGCCAGTCATTAGAATTTTATACTTCTGACCATTCTTCATAAAATACATACTGATGCAAAACATGTCCTTTTAATTAAGTGAATCAGATTAGTATTTTAAAATGTTCCTGATTTTATCCCCCCCCCCAATTAATTTTGTCGGTGTCTAGAATAAATGGTGCTACCCCAAAACATTCAAATCTAAATTGGAGATATTTCGGCAAACTAGAAACAGGGTGCTAGATAGTTCATGTTGCCACACTTGCTTGTTACGGTTTTTTGTCTTTATCAGTGTTGCTTTTCTTAAAAGGGGCTGGAAAACTAACAGAGGTTTGTTTGCAAAATCAGTAGGTGAACAGGCAGCACACTTGCCTTTGCTACAGAAGGCTGTGGGTTCTATTTCCACACCAAGTACATGGATTCATTCCCCAATACTAGCACTGCAGTGCAGCGTAAGAGTGGTGCTGCACTACTGTGTCATCCTTTGAATGAGATGTCAAACCAATGCCCCACTGAGACCCCAAACGCTAAGTTGGTGAAAGCTCAGGTGGATGCAAAAGTTCCCATGGCACTTATCAAAAAGATTTGGGGAAATTCCCAGGTGTCCCTGCAAATTTCCCCTAGTCCGTATAAATACCATTTTAGGTCTCACTTGAAAAGAGGCTGCTGGCCTAGTAGACTAACCTATACAATAAAAAATATAAATAAATCATGTCTGCCACTATATCTCAGTTATTTCAGTATATCTTTGTAATTTGACTATTTTATTGCTGTTATCAGAATCACTGAGTGAGCATGGTTGTTATATCTCAACTGATCTGCAACTGTAAAAGGATCTTGGAAGTTTTTATCAGAGGCCTCTTCCAGCCCCCATTACACAAGTTGTGCTAGAAATAAGAGAATCATTTTTTAACTTCCATGTAAATAGAACGGTGGTAGTGTGAGTCGCAGGCATCTTGAATAGCTTCTCAAAAGTATTTTCATTTTTACATTTTTGCTTAAATTCCTGTGATTTGTGTTCTCAGATTAGCAGTTAACTGTAACACTAGTGCTCAACAAAATAAACTAGCTGAACTGCATGTTTTAAGATTTGTGCAGCGGTAGCGTTGTCGCCTCACAGCAAAAGGTTCTCCCATTCGATTCTTGGCTGGAGTGCCTTCTGTGTGGAGTCTGCATGTCCTTCCTGTGGTCGAGTGGCGTTCAAAAGACATGCGTGAATGGGCAAGCCTTCGTTGAAGGTTGGGCGTCGGGCTGGCACCTCGGCACCGTAAAAATCTATTGCCAATCAATAGCGGACTGGAGTTCTGCTGTGGCGACCCCTAACTGGGAAAAGCCGAAAGAAGAAGAACAACAGTGCTGACAGACCCTCTCCCATATTCTTCCTGAGTTGTCAAAACTATCACTGTAATCCAGGATCTGTTAATTGACCACTTTTGCTTCTACTTCAATGAACTTTTAACAGATATTTAAATTACTTTGCTATTCACCAGTGTCTGCAGTGAGATGATGTGGGTTTTATCCTGAAAGTTGCCAAAATGTGCTGTATTTGTTTAAAAATTATTTCCCATACAACGCAGCACAAAAATAAGTCTTACTTTCTGTTCTTGAATTTGAGTTAGATATATTTTTTTTTTTTTTTTTTTGTTTTTGCGACAAGGATGTTTTTGTGCATGACATTTTCCCAGCCCTGTTGTATTTGTAACTATACCTTTGTTGGGACTACTTCTAAAGCTACGGGCAGTAATGCTCCAGGTACTGTTCCGATTCCACCACCTAATGAGTATTTTAACAATGACAATTTAACTGTCTGGCTACATAACCAGCGTGGATTTAATATTTCCACAAATAATGATGATTCACCACAGGATGGTGATTCCTATAGTGTTAAATTAGATAAATTGCATAAATGTATGTACAAATACAAAATGTTATGCATTGAAAATTCGTATCTTACAACCTGCATTAAGCACAATATTGTACCTAAGGGGCTCAGGGTTTGGAAATACCCTAATAATGTTGAGATAGGGACTGCATACCATAAAGACCTTATAGACATTTTTAATAGATGTGGTTTAGAAATTTTACGCATTATTAAAGAAAACACTAAACAGTTAGCTGACCTTGAGGATGAAATTGTTGCTTTAGATAATTTTATCAAACATGATTTGTTCTTGAAATAAAACAGGAAAAAGACAAATATTTTAATTTAAGGTTAGAAATAGATGCAAAATGTAAAACGCTAGAGCAGAGGAAAATTAATAAACTTAAGAGGGACTTGGATGAATATAAAACAATGCGAATTACCCATCACCACCATTCAGGGAAGCACATAATGTCAAAACCAGACTGACTACATGAGAGGTAATAATTATAAAGGTCAATATAAAAATAAAAACACAGAATGGGTTTTTGAGGACTATGACAATGAATTTCCCCCATTAGAGGACCTAGAGTTACCATATAATGTTCACAGAAAAGGGCAATGCCCTCAGAATTTTCAGAGAGGGAGGAAGAAGGGAATACCCTCTATACCCCCACCACCACTGTTCCCCCACTCACTAGTCCTTTAACCCTTTCTGCATCTTTTACTGAGAGTGACACCAATGGTGATACTGAGATCTTACATACAGGTACTACACATTCCCTCAATAATTTTTCTATTTACAATTTTAGCAATATCATTTTAAATAAGGGACACTTTGATCTCCTCAGTAAGGGATTTAAATTCATTCCAAGTACTCGAGGAGACCTAGTTAAAACCATTATTGATATGAAGCTGTTTCTTAGGAAAATTAATTTGAAAGCTACTTTACCTCCAGCACCATCTAACACTGAACAACCACAAGGTGGCCTTACAAGACGTAGCATTTACAACCCTCCGCTTCTCCCACAACTGAAAACCTTGAGATGGTATTGGAAAATGGGATTCGTAAAGAATTTAAACAACAACATTTAAAGTACAACAACAAAGGAGGAATATGCAACACTAGAAGAATTAAAGAAGAACACATCAATTAGAATCATGAAACCAGATAAGGAGGAGGAGTAGTTATAATGGAGAACATTATATCTGAAGGAAAAATGAACAATATTCTTCGTGAAGAAACCAAGTATAGAAATGTTTCCATGGATGAGGTTGAAGTGGCTTATCAAAAGATAGACATGGCACTTGATCACATGATTATTGAAGCAACAATAAACAACAACATGCATAAGTTTCTATCAGTGCCTAAACCAAAGGTTCCAATTATATTTGGTATTCAAGGTCCACAAGAATGTAGCGACCCACCACTCAGACCGATCGTGGGCTGACTGCTCAAAGACGCTGCCTATGGCCAAATTTGTGGACAACAAGATCAAACATATTTGCAATAACTTTAGTCACATTCTGAAAGACTCATGGGACCTACTTAGGAACATTACATCTACCCTCTATTCGAGAATTTAATTTTGTTACCATTGATGTGGTGGACCTTTTTACTTGTATCCCACACAATGAAGGAATGAGGATCTTTGAGGACATTATTTTTATGGACAATACCTTGACACACATAGAAAAGGTTGCTGTAGTGGGACTTATGGACAACATTTTGAAAAATAACTTTCTAACATTTAATGGAGAATTTTTCCAGCAAACAAAAGGGGTAGCAATGGGGTGCACCCACTTATGCTAACATAGTCCTTGCAGGTTGGGAATTGAACTACATTTTGAATTCTGAATTCGACAATATTGGTCCTTATATATATTGTTATCTTTTGGACTGGGGGTAGTGACCAACTATCTCTCTTTTTGGAGTATATCAACCACACTACCTCTTTTTTGAGCTTTACACACACAAGCTCGGTAGACAGACTTCAATACTTGGATGTGGAGGTCCAAAAGAACAAAATTTCTAAAGATTTTGAGACCAAAATATTCGGAAAAATACGTTCTGCAATTCCTACCTACACTTTCTTAGTGCACACCCCCACTGCAAAGAAACATTGTCAAAGGACAATTTGTTAGAGGTTGTCGAATGACAAGCAAGGAAGATTTTATGTGGAATGTAACACGCTAGAAGCCATGTTCCTCGCTAGAGGATACCCACTCGAGTTCATAAAAACATTAGAATGGAAGTTGAACAACACAGAAAGACCAAATTTAAACCCATAAAAGGATGTCTAAATGACAAAGCCTTAAGTGAGCACACCACTAAGAGTCAGACAAACATCAACATAAATCATACCCCAGTTGAATCTGACTATCAATCAGCACTTATCTTGGAATTTAATGGCTTCAACTCCAAGATAAAAAGCATGATCCTCAATGAGTGGGAAAAATTCATCTCTTTCTCAGATATACCGAACATAAAAGGAAAAACACCAAAATGGTATATAAAAATGCACGTAGCATAAAAAGTTTTAGAGAACAATCTCAAAAAGATCCTCATCACTACTTGGAGAGGGCATGCCTTAATAACACCTCATATGGAACATTTCATTGTGGGCACTGTAAACAATGTCCCTATATTTCCAACAAGAGAGAAATTTACATTGAAATAAGGGACATTAATATATATAGCACTGGTTCATTCAACTGTGAGTCCCAGGAGTGGTTTACCTTGCAATGTGTACAAAATGCAGTTCGTTATGTTGGGAAAACAGAAAGAGTATTGAAGTTATGAACATTTATATGAGATACAAAAGCAAAGGACACCAATGCATTGTACAAACACACAAAGAACTGTAAAGAAGCCACATTCTCCTTTTTTGTTTTAGAACAAGTTAAAAAAGAAATAAGAGGAGGTCCCTGGGAAGAATGGCTTGAATACAGGGAACTGTATTGGCAAATTTTATTAGAGGCCAACAAATCACCAGGCTTAAATGAATGTATCTCAATTATTCCAGCTCTCAAACTGAGATCAATTCAAGTTTGAAACACATTAAGTAGTTCTATGAACAGTAGAGGGCACTGTTGTCTATGCTTTTGTTTTTTATGTACCTACTACAATTACTGTGCACATAAATACATTTATCAGTTTTAACCTAACAGCTTCATTATATTGTGGGTTCTAGAAACCTAATTGACTACAATATTTTTTAATCAATACCTCTGCTTTTAAATACTGTAATTATTTTAAAGGAAAAGTTTTTACATATTTTATTAGATGATTTTAAATCACTCACAATTTTATTATAATGAGCTCCTCAGACTGTCACTATTTTCATTGGTTTTAACTTAGATGCTTGAATGTTATTGGTCCTTTTAAATGTATTGGCTTATATAATGCTTAATTAGTTAATTCATTTTGTCTGATGAAGTCTAAGCTACAGGCTGCATGTACTGGATGTGTAATAGCGTTTACGAACTTTGTGATCTAGTTTTGGACGTTTTATACTTTGAATAAAGTGCGGATTGTGTGCGCTGTCTCTGGATTCCTTTTGTTATACCTTTGACTTGTTACACTGTAGCACACCTGAACTTTATCCAAATCATAATCCTTGGGTACTGCAAATCAGTATTTTTGTGTTGTGAACACTGCCAGGATTTGTAGGATTACCATTCACTTCTTAATAGGGAAATGGATCAGTTGTTAGCAAGTTTCAACTATTCTATACTTTATTAGTAAGGTGTTTTTGAGTATTGTTTTCAATGTGCCCTAGGGGACTCTCTAACTACTGTGCCCCTGTTGTGCCCTGGCATAAAAAGGATCCTGAAGCCGCCACTGCTTTCGACACACTTTACTGTCCATTACATTAAAACTGGAACACAGCACCAAATAAAAAGGAACAGCAATTCACGTGGCAACATTGCCATGTTATAACTTAGAACTTGCAACAGAAGCCACACAAACTCCTGCAAACTGTAATGTGAACAACTATGTGAAGCAGTAAGAACATTTTTAATAAATAAACTTGCTAATCAACTAATTTAACAACTATGCAGAAGAGCAAAGGAAAACTGCGAAGTGGAAATGAAATGCCTGAAAGTGGGGGGATCAGGAACGTGTAAATAAGTGTTGAAAAGATGAGTGAAAAACAGAAAAAGCTGACCTGAGAGACCTCATACAACATCAAACAATTAAACAATGAGGAAACTATTCAAGAAAATCAAGAAAAAAAGCAAAATCTTAACACTTTTCTTGTTAAATAAATGCCAAAAACATCATGGGTCTGTTTCTCTGTTACCAGCACTTAGCACAGCAAGAGAGATCTGGAGTGTGGGTGGCAGGCAGTTGTCAACAGTCTGAGAGAACGACAGATGTAGAGCTGCCTAAATCTTATTGGCCCTAGTATTAATGTTTGATAAGGATGTATCCCTAATCTATGCATTAGAAGTATTCTCCATACAAAAGAAGAGTCAGCAAACCTTATAATAAACTACACCACTTAAGAGTACCATACTTATTTAAATACTTCAAACCCACTATGGGCAGTATTTTTTGGATATCAAATGCTCTAACTGCAACCTAGTCAATGGACGAGACGATGCACCAAGTTGCACTAACTGGTTTGCCGAGTGCCATTTCCCATTAAGAACAATTTCCCTAACAGACTTATGAATGCCATTAATTCAGAGCCATTTAAGGAAGGTTAGAGATGATTATTTCTGCAACAGACAGGTAAGGATTTTTTCCAAGTTCTCTTTGGCACAATGTCTACCAACCATCAGTCCCTCCCCATGCTAGACTTCAGCCTGTTTCCTCCTTAGGGGAGTTACACACTAGGTGTATGACAGCCATGGCCATCTAATGTGTGTGTGTGTGGGGGGGCTTATACCAGCATTCAAAGAGAGTATTTTGTATTCTCTGACACTTTTTTTGTACTGGTCCTAAACCTACCGCCGGGTGACAGAGGTAATGAGTTATCCATGTCACCACAAAGACTCAGAATGCCTTTCCCTTGTGAGTGCATGCTCCCTTACACTTGCTATTTATTTATATACTTGTTTTCTTTATTGATATTTGTTAATTCGGTGGGTGACCGGACAGATCATTTATTTTCGGCCACAACCTGGGCTTTGTTGAAGAGAATATATGCAACACAGTGCAACAACTGTAAACCAGAAACAATTATTATAGTGGAAAAGCACATGCAGGAAACTGAACACAAACTAACAAAAAAATACGATAACAGTAGTTCTGCTCAATTCTACACGTTTTTTTACCTATACATATTTACAAGAAAGACAACACTATTTACAAGTCTTAAGACTTGGAGCTCAGTTCATAGGTGTGTACTAGGCTAATGGGCCTGAGGCCTTTACAAGCCTAGCCATAGGATTATTCTGGCATATGAGCACCCTCATGTACCACTCAGTGGTATAAGTATGGCAATTTAACCACATTACTGGAAGCCATGTCAGACTGACACAACATAGCTTAACCAGTACTTCTAAAGCATACATGTTTGTTTTCCTTGTGAAGGATTTTTAGGCTTTGTACATTTCTAACATAAAATTGAGTTTTGTTCCATAAGGCAGGCCTATTTCTGGAAAAGGCTTATTTGCCTATTGATAAACCAGAATGAAGTATTATAGCTTCACTGTTATTACTTCTGGGAGAACAGTCAAATAATTTCCAGAGACACAGTGCTCTAAATATCTCTGGTCAAGAATTCTGGACAAAGCCGAAATAATTGGCGGGGGGGGTGGGGGTGGGGGTGGAATCAAAGGCCCAGAATCAGACATTATTTGTAATTCTTCTAATTCCCTTAGAAAGTTAATAGAACAGATTATGTATCAACATGTTTTATGAAGATTAAGAAATATAAATGTCTTGCATTACTGACTCACTGCAATCAGCAATTTCCAGAAAATCAAACATTATATGAGAAACGGCATAAATATCAGGGAAAATTCAGAGGTATGCTAACTGACAATTTTGATTTCAACAGTGGACAGTAGTCTAGCCTAACAATTAAAAAGCAATATGCTTAATAAATGGGTTAACCTGCTAGTAATAGGAAACTACTTGACTTCATACAACAGATTGGTATGTACCTCTCAAGACATCTGCAACAACTGGAAAGGCCACAGAAATACCTCACTAAAAAAATCACAGGCCTAAAGCAGATGCCCTATGCTGACTGCCTTAAAAAACTCCAGCTATACTCTGTCGCATATCGTCTACTCAGAGGCGATCTTTGCTTAACATACAAGGCCATGTCAAACCCAGAGTTGTTGGACATGCTACACTTAAAGAAATCCCAATCCCTCAGAGCCACATGCTCCAGGGATCTAAACCTTGTCATCACAATAAACAAAACATGCTGGAGGGATAGGTTCCTGACCCAGAGACTCCCCAGACTCTGGAATAGATTGCCCATACATGTCAAGCAGAGTGCCTCTTTGGTCCTCTTCAAAAGGAACCTTGACGATTGGATGGGAGAAAGGAAATTCACCCCGGGGATCACGTCAGTCGCCCTGCTAGACAGGGGTCCAGGGAAGTAAATAGTGTGGGAAGAAATATCCAGGGAATTGGTATGGCTAGGCTTGTATAGGCCCTAGGGCTGATAGCCTAGTACCAACCTATGAAGATGATAACCTGACATCTGTATGAATGACTGCCAGTTCTGTGAATGCTGATAGATTAATGTGCATTTCAGCAATTATTTGCACTATCACTATGTTTGCATGTATGCCAACTGCAGTGTGAGCACATACATGCTGGGGGGGATGTATGGGGTCTTCCCCCTGCAAAGGCAGCAGAGGGATACTTGTCCCCAGAAAAAAAAATTCTGTGTACCTCTGAAAGTCACTTATGGCTACTGGGTTTCACATTATTGGCAGTCACTGAAAGTGCCATATATTATTCCATATGAATTGTAGAGATCATAGTGATGCTTTCTAGGGTAGGCTAGAAGGGTAAAGAAGCAGATTGGGCAGTTGAGTTTTCGTGACAGAAGTGAGGCAATGAGAGGGGAAGACCACAGTCTAGCCTGGGGATTAAGATGTTTTTTCCTAGTGTTACTCTACTGTCTGGTGCCTGCAGACATGTTACTTTCTGACAATGTTTTGGCTAAGATATTGTTCCCTGAATGACTGTTTTTGTATGCTTTATTGTACAAGATACATTACTGAGTCTAGACTTTTTACATTAGGAACAGGATTGTTCTGTGGGCCAAATAGTTTCAGGGAGAAAGTACAGCTGGGTAAGTTGCACTTACCTCTACCAGTAGATGTTTGAATTCTTCACTGCTGCAGTAGCCTAATGGGTTACTATCTTGCCAAGGATAGAGCAATAAGACATCTTCCAAAACCTTTCATCCCCTTACACACTGTCAAAGTTTGGCTGCTTACAGGCTGAGCCCTGTTTGGAGGAAGCTATATATAGAGTGAGTGTCTTCATGATTTTCTTGCCCCCAAACAAAAAACGGGGAACTCATCCTGAACAAATGAAGATATAAATAAGAAAGAAAAAATTCACTCTTATATCCCACAAGAACTATAAACAAGGTGGGTAGATGTGGGAGCAAAGAATTTGAACATCTGCTAATACAGGTAAGTGCAACTTACACAGCTGTACTTTTTTCAACATTCTCACTGCTGCAGTAGCCTATGGGTAGACTACCATATCCAACTTGGGAGGAGGAAGGTTTAAGGGTGCTATTAGTCCCTGGGGAATGATTGTACGAAAGCCTGTTCCAGATCTGGAAAAGAAATAAAAGTCTGTTGCACTTTTGATGGAGGACCAAACTGCTGCATCTAGAATGCTTCTAGAGTCCATCCCTTTCCTGTATGCCATCGTAGAATCTAGCAGAGTGCACCTTATCACTGGAATGGATTTTCCATGGTTAAAGTAACAAAAAATAATAGCAGAGGACAGCCACCTGAAAATAGTCTGTTTAGACACTGGTTGATGTTTCTTAGTCTCAGAATAGGAAACAAACAGCTGACTGGCTTTACTAAAGGACTTTATTCTGTCAGTATATAGTACCTAAGTTGCCTATGCACATCCAGTCTGCGTAGAATCTTTTCTCCTCCTTTTTTTTTTTTTTTATTTGGATAGAAAACAGAGATATATATGGCTTGATTCAATGTAAACTTTGAAACAACTTGTGGCATAAATGAGGGCTTTTTATGCAGAGTGACCCTATCTCTATGGGAAACCAGATAGGGTTCGTCTTCCATGAGAGATTGCAACTCAAATACTCTTCTTGCAGATATCAGAACAATCAGAAGAGCAGTTTTCCAGGTAATGAGCTTTACAGCAGTCTGACTGGCAGGTTCAAAGTGTGACAGTTGTTCTAGCACATAACTGAGATAGCAAGGAGGAGGAACCTGTCTACAAGGAAGTCTCAGGTGTAATTAAAACACCTTTTGGAAACTGAAAGTAAACAGAGATGAAATGGAGGAGGGATTCACAGGCAGACAGGCTGAAATGGCCACATGATGTACCTTTACAGAGGCATAACAGAGGCCAGAAGATATTAACGTGCACAAATATTTATGCACCAGTAGGGCAAAATCCCTGATAGGTCCTTTATCGTTGGCTAGGCACCAACTAAACATCTATTCCACTGGCCAATATATGATTTTGCAGTAGTGGGCTTTTTTCTTTCCTTTAGTAACTGTTGCATATGCTCATGAAAGAGGTGCCTAAAATATATCAAAATTGAATCTTCCAAGCAGTCAGTGAAGTTGTTTGATGTTATGATGTTAGGGTGTACCAAACTCCTCTTGTCTTGTGTGAGAAGATCCACTCTGTGAGGAATCTTGTAGTAATTGACCCTGGCCAACTTCATAAAAAGAGATTACCAATTTTGTCTGGGAAAGAAAGGAGTCACCACAATGAATTTTGGAGAGCTTTTCACGGTCTTCATAATTACCCTGGAAATCATTGGAAAGGGAGCAAATGCATACAGAAACATCCATGACCAAGGAAATAAAAGATCATCTGTTTTCAAGGCCTGCTTACACAGAATCCTGGAAAAGGAACTGTTTTGAAAGGAAATTACTGATCCACTTGAGGATTTCCCCATCTGGATCAACTCCTGGAAGACCTCTTCATTGAGTTACCATGTGTGACAGTCTGCCCAGCACCTGTTTAGCCTGCCGCTCTGTTTTGCTCTGACGGTATGCAAGAAGCTTGAAGAGTTAAGAAAAGTTGCAGAGCTATCAGTGTCAGCTGGCACATATGGTATGACCTGGTGTCCCCCATTTATGTACCACTTCACTGTGTTATTGTCTGGCATGATCTGTTGGGGACCTATGTCCCAGAGATGATGCAGAGACTTTATAGCACAGACCACAGCCAACATTTATTTGATATTGATGTGATATGATCTGTCTAAACTTACAGTCCTTGCACTTTTAGCCCACTGAAACTTCTCCATGTGCAAAATGAGAGGAATCTGTCAGTAAAGATTATGGTAGGGTAAGTAGAGAAAAAGGGAAGCCAGGATTGTGAGCCATCTGATCCCACCACCAATGCAGGTCTGACTTAATGAAGCCCAAGATTGGAATCTGAAACTCCAAGGGATGAGAATGTTGGGTTCTCATGTTTATGGGGTACCACTGAATATTTCTCATATGCAGCCAGGCAAAGGGAATCATGAGAATTATAGAAGCCATAAGACCTACCATCCTATCCTCAAAGAGTAGCTTGAGACTAGTGAGAAGTGTTCAGGAAAACTTCCACATACAAATCTACCTTCTCTTGAGAGGGGAAATCCTTTTGAGAGACAGTCTATCAGGCAACCTAGAAACACAATTCTGTGTGATGGAGTGAGGAAGGATTTTTGCATATTTATCTGGAATACCAGATGATATTGGAAGGAAGATACTTTTGTTAATGCGTCTGACAACTGGGAAAAGACTGCATAAATAAGCAAGTTTTCTAAGACTCAACAAGGTTAACGAAAACTACATGCCGCTCTTTCACCCTACGCACCAGATATTGCCATCCTAACCAAAACATGACTCTAAACACACATAATAAACAATAAGATCTTCCCCCAGGCTACAGTATTCTTAAGGCTGACAGGATAGGTAAAGGAAGTGGAGCAGTAGCTATATTGTACAAAAATAACCTCACGTTGCAACCACTAAACAAATCTCTGCCAAATTCTAACAATGCTGAAAAACATTTATCCAAACTTCAAATTAACTCAAAGAAACACCTAGGAATCACAGCTTGCTATACTTCAGATAATAATCTCTCCATCCTAGAGCACATCCCTAACTGTATATCTAACACCATTAATCAAGTGACCATCATTATGGGAGACTTTAAAACAGACTGATACTCATGCAATTCCCAAACACTGTCTATTACCACATCGACGGTAGTCCACTGAACACAGAAGGTGTTATAAGAGATCTGGGAACACAGGCTGACAGCAAGCTCTCTTCTGAACACCACATTGCCACTGTGGTCAGAAAGTCCTTCTATGTGGCACATCTCATTATTAAGGGTTTTGCATCCAGGAAGAAAGAGGTCATTATCTCCCTCTACTCTTCCCTCATTAGGCCAATCATCGAGTACAATGTCCCATTTGACATGTACCTCACTAGACATCTGCAACAATTGGAGAGGCCACAAAAGTACCTCACAAAGAGGATCCTAGGCCTTAAACACTTGTCCTACATGGACAGACTCAAAAAACTCCCATGAATTCTTTGTCTCATATCGCCTACTTAGAGGCGATCTCTGCTTGACTTACAAAGCCATGTCTGACCCAGCTCTGTTAGAAATGCTACATCTAAAGAAATCCCAATACCTCCGAACCACATGCTCCAGAGACCTCAACCTCATTACCACAATCAAGAGAACAAGCTGGAGGGACAGGTTCATAACTAAGAGACTTGCTCATGCTATGGAATAGACTTCCCATACATGACAAACAGAGCACCTCACTGGCCCTATTCAATAGAAATCTTGATGAGTGGATGGGAAATAGAAAATTCACCCCGAGGATCACTCCAGTGGCTCTACTCGACAGAGGCACTGGGAACAAAGGTCGGGTGGCACAATGCCAGGGTAATCCTATGGGCTAGGCTTGTAAAGGCTCCAGGGCCATTAGCCTAGTAAATACCTATGAACCTCTACGGCTTCTCGCAAATAATTCAAATCCCCACCAAAATAGACACAAGATCAAACAAGCATACTCCTAGACTGGATACTTACTAACAAACCCTCACAATCCCTACACTTTGGCTGTCTGCTTGACAGCCTTAGTGATCATATACCAACCTACCTACTCAGGAACGGTCTCAATCCACCCAAACAACTAAAGTACTCCCAAATCCGCAATATGAAAAACTTCAATTCCCATACACTTATAGCGACCCTGAAACAATGTAGATGGACTCTGCTTAAGAACCTGCCCCTAGAGTCAGCTGTGGAATATTTAAATGAAATGTTCCTTAGAATTCTTAATAACATTGCTCCAACTAGGCAAATTCAGACCAAAGCAAATTATACTTCATGTATCTCCAAAGAAACAAAAAAGATTTTCCATTAATTCTGACTAAAAGGAATGCTGGAGCCTTTGTTAATTTTTTTTTGGCCTCTTCAGAACGGGTTTATCTCACTTTGCCGAAAAGTTTATTCATCAAAAGACTATTAATTGAACTCACTTAAGTGAAAGTTCATTTCAGTGAACGATCGTTTCAGTGAATTTTTTTCTCAGGGAAAAGAAGTAGTTGGCCATCATCAGGAATTTGCCCTTTTCCCCACTATAGTCTGATCTTGGAGTTGGTATATTTAATTAGGGGGGTGTGGGGGGGTGAAGCCTCCCAGTTTGCTGAGTTTTAAATTGTGTAGTGTTTGTTACGGTCGGTAGCTGGCCCACTAGTTTCTTTCTCTTGGAGAATTTCCACTGGAATGATTGTTCGCTGAAATAGCTTTCGCTTAAGTGAGTTTGATTAATAGTAATTCGATGAGGTTGGGGGCTACCAGCTTCCCTTATAAAAAGAGTGAAGTATAGTACAGTTTGTTAACGTGGCTTATGTGGCTATACATCCAAAATACATGCACTTCATCTCAAAATGCACATCGCTGTTTGTAAATTTTGTTCTTTAACAACTTTGGGAAAGGAATGGATATTTTAAAATTACGCTGAAAATACTACATTACAGTTTATTCTGAAGTGCACTGTTGAGTAGCTACAACAATGAGAAAACACTTCTAAGCAGCAGAAAACAAACTATAGAAGAATAAAATCTGAGAGAGAGAAAGGGGTGAATATAACATGGCCTGTATGACTACCTTCCCAAAATCTGTTGTATTTGGACTCTTTGGTGAGAGCATGATCAGATTTCCAAATAAGTAATGTGTACATATTAAACAATCAAAAATGTTTAAGGAATATAGAGGATGACAACCCAGCCCTGGCACAGCTCTCATTTACTTGCTTAGGAAATTTGTATGCTCCCACTACCCTTTCCCTGAACATTCTCCTCCAATTTTCCTTTACTTCACCACATAATCTATTTACCCATCTACTCTCCCAAAAAATATATATGTATCATTTCTGCTCCATGCTTAACAAATCTTCAACACACATTCCCTTCCAACCGCCTCTTAAAGTTTTTTTAGCGCCTTCTACCACCTGTGTAATACCCTCAATTAATATCATACAGAGCCCCGTCTAACATTCCTACATCAGTTATTTCTGTACATTCCCCTTAAATCCATTTCATTCTCCTAATTATTTCTCATCATCTTCCTAATCCCATATACTTTCCTCCAACCCGATATACATACATACATAATCATCCCCCTTCACTTACTTCTCAACCAACCTTAACCTCCCTCTCTTTATTCAAACTGTTACCACACATTACTTTCCTTAATACCTTCTTCACTTGTCATAAATACAGCCAATACACCCTACCTCCTGGATTTGCTGAATTACCTCTTAGAAAATCCTTAAACATCCACCCCCCCCCCATGTTTTCTCACTGTCAAATCCATGTTACATTTATTTTCATTAATCCTTCTCTTCTTTTTTAACCACGTCTGAACTCTTTTTCTATACTATTTACTACTGTATTTTGTTTCTGCACTTCCCTCTGTTCAACTACTGTCTCCCTTTTGCGGTCTCCTGCTTCTGATAATTTACATGAATGCATTCCACACACACACACACCACTATACAACAATGGACATCTGCAGCTCTTTTGTGCCTTAACTACCGTTTTGACCCACTTCCTCTATGAACATTTATCACAAGTTTTCCGCAACTCTTTCATCCACCTATTGCTAGGTCTTACAGACAAATACCTTACAACATATAACACTCTGAGTCAATATCCACAGGTGAAATTCTACCTTATTCAGCAAGTTGAACCTTGTCAGTTCATCAACAAATGAATCAATATAAAAAGCAAAAACAGTGTCTGGCAGTCAGTATACTGAATTAAGGCTATGATTTGTTAATTAAATGCTTCCTGTTGTGCAGGGTTTTATTCTCTCATCCTCCATATGCCTACTGTGTGACGGAGTGAGTCATTTAACCACACAATGCTTTGGAGAAATTAGGCTAAGCTCCTCAATGGTCGCTCACCCCACATCCTTAATAGCTACCTATGGACCTATAAGTTAAACACTTCTCACTGACCTCCTCAAGCAAAACAGCCCCAGTAATTCAACTTCCTTAAATAATAACCTGAAACTACAAGATACAAAATTACAATACTTAGTGCAGGAGTATATGTAACAAAATAACAGATATTATGGCATTTTTTGTATTATGTTTTCCCACTGCTTTTCACCTATAAGCCCTTTTGTGATTGATCAGTCCACCATCAGGTGAGAGACAACAGCGTGAGGCTGTGATCTAGGCAGCCATCAGGGTTTTTACTGGTATGGCCTTACTCTTTCCCTTTTGTCAGAAGTGCATACATGTGAGGACCTGCTACGTTTTCCTCTGTAAGTGTGCTCATTCGTACACACATTCCATGAAGTTTACCATGTGAACATTTCTTGGCAAAGCAATGCATAAATCCCTGGCCCACATGCTGTATGGTATGCACCGTCTCCATTACATGATGACAGTGCAGTCCCCCAGTATAGGTTGGCCATTGCTGGCTGCTCATTCCCACCCTCGCCTAGCAATCCCCTCCAGCACCTGAGCCATAAAAGACAGAGTGCAACTATATCACCTATATTGTTAGTGACATTATTGTGCCATATAGTACTACTACTGTGTTCTGACTACCAGATATGATGTTTTTCTGACAAAATGAGCAGGTAAAAATAAGAAAAGAAAAACAGTTTAAATTAACTGCATTGGAGCTCATGGGTACTCTGAACACATGAAAGCAGAGATGGAGGCAGTTCTGGGTCACACATCACATCTTGATAATGTGAAAGGGTGGAATGTCTTCACTTTCTCTCCCTAAGCAAACGTAGTTCACACATTTGGGCAACAGGGTGTGAGAAAAGAAAAGGGAGAAACTGTATAAAAAAAAAGAAAAAATATACTTTCACTAAGAATAAACCTTGCCACAAAGTTTTAAAGCAGAAGGTTGGTAATCTATTTTTATTTATTTATTTATTTATTTATTTATTTATTTTAGCTTTGGAGCTTTCCAGCTAAATACACAATCTTAACCATGCTGCATAAAGTCCATGTAAGGTGATATGCGCATGGTTAATGCTGCCTGTGTGTTGTGTACAGCAGTATCATTGTGTAATTTTATGAATGGACTTACTCTGTCGCAAGCTTAGAGCCAATGAGGAGTTCAAGGCATCCCAGTGCAGCATCACATTGCTGCAGAGTGGTACTTTAAGCCCTAACCTCCCATTGCTTCTCCCACATGAGCAGCTAAGTCTGATGGGTAGATGGGCAGTGGGGACAATGGGGAGCTGTTCCACGTCGCATGAAGACTCAGCCAATGTCTCTCTCCCAATTTCTGTTTAAGACACAACCAGGGATCTATGCCTGGTGTCCTATCCTCCAGGACAGGCAAACCTATTCTTCTCATGCAGCACCTCAGACTTGAGTTGCTAAATGTACCCAGGTCACCCTCGCTGTAGTTGGAGCTTTATCCATCCACACTATGGACTGGCTTTCATCGTTGCAGGCATAACTAATGCCTACATTATGGAAGACGGCCATGGTCCACACCTAAAGTTGCTGCCTCTATCACTGATGAACTGGGCATTACCTACAGACTACTGATAAGCCTCAGAGCAACCTGTGTTGAGGAATGGGTCAGTGAGGAAGCAGTGGAAAAGATGGATAAACAATATCTCAATCAAGCTTATAACCAGAGGAGAAAGGACTAGGCCCATATATATCTGATCCTGTCTCAAGGCTCTCATCATCTTCCTGTAGTCCGAATTAATGGTCAATGACAAAGTACAGAATGACGATGCATGAAGGACTGGTGAATATAAACACATACAATACCACCTTTGATGGCAGAGACACTAATTTGTTAAGAAAGTCTATGAGGGCAGTCCTCTACCACACTCAAAACCAAATAAGAGATGCCAATGCCAGAAATAGAACCAGAATCACAATCTTGTACCTGGACGTCTTGGAGAAGGAGGGGGAATATTTCTAAAGGAGCAAGGCTTATCCTTATTCTCCCTCTGTTTTATGAGGTTCTTTGTCCCCAGTCTTGTCCTTTGCTTTAGTATGGTCTTCTCTATAATTCACAGATGGGTGGGGGGGGGGGGTTAATCTAAAGCAGTTCCTACCCCAGCACCAAATCTTCAATATTACCTTTTTTTTTCTATCAGTCATCATTCTTTTATCAAAAGCTTCACACGTTACAGCTGGTTTTCAAATGAGCTTGTCCAAGGCAAATATCATACAACGCGTATCACATGACCATGTTGTGCTCCTAAGACTGGCATTTCTTAAATCCACCGGGTTTTACCTTCCATTTCCAACAAGTCTCAATGAAAAACCAAACAGTTAGAAATCACAGAACGTATACCTGCATAAAGCAATGCTTGTGACAAAGATGGCATGACTACTAAGTTACTATCTAAAGGAGAGTTGAAGTACTACTTTGAGAGGAAAATTAAATAGAAATGGTTGGATCTAGCCTGAAAGTCAATGGAATGGTAAGGAATCAAAAGTTTCATGAGTAAGAGCGAGAAAATATACAAATAAAGGTAAATATACAGTTGAAACACACAAACGTATTTTGGGGGCCACTTCCCTGATGTGTGCTCATCGAATGGCAATAGAGATCTGGGGAAGATAGGAGTTATAATAAGTACTACGGGTAGAGAGGAGCAGTTAGGAACTGAAGATCATCAAGTCCTGAAGGTTAAAGAATACAGATGCAATCATATCAGACAAGAAAGTTACGTAATATCAGCCTATCACCTTTCGCCTTGAAAACAACATGAACTTATGGTTTAAAGCTAGTTCACTCTCCTTCTCCTCCTTGATTTTGGAACCTGAAACCACCTTATCCTTTCCATCTGTTTCACAAAAGGAGGAATGATCTAGTGAATTCATACAGTTAAAATGTGAAACAGGACAACTACAGACACAAATGAACATGGACTTTTAAAACTCAACTAAGCAGTAAGTATTTCAGAACCTCATTTTAAGTACATTTTAAAAATCAGTGTTTGAAAGGAAATTTGTAAAATATTTTTAAAGCATTATGATGTGCATAATATCTGTTGAAGCATTATGACAAGTTTGATTCTAATTCATCTGCAACATAAATCTGAGGCTACTTACTGATTACCACACTCACTCAGCTTACATCGCACTCCACCTACACTCCCATACCTCATACTAGGCAGATCTTAACAGGGTCGGAGAGGACATAGTGCAGTTATCAGTCATATTTCAACTTCAACAGGTTCTCCTCTTGTAAGGATATTCTCACATGTATAGTCTCTGATGCACGAAGCATCAGAGACTATCGATGTGCAACTAACAGTGGGTAAAACTGCCTTCCAGTTTATAGCCTGCTACAGACCACCCTACCAAACCCAGGAACCCCACTCAGCCTTCCTGAGAACACTGGAAAATATAAAGGTCTCTCCAAACACCATTATACTGGGCGACTTCAACTACCCAAACATAGACTGGGAGCATTACTCTAGCTCCAACACCCTAGCCCAAAGGTTCCTACAATTTATAAACTCAAATGCTATGGAACAACTTGTTACCACTCCCACAAGAGGGGAAAACATACTGGACCTGATCATCACCAACATGGGGACTCTATGCTCCAGACCAGAAGTGTATCCCTCACTGGTAAGATCAGACCATAAACTAATCTCACTGCATATTTCACATCCCGACCCCACCCACTGCCCAGAAAACCACAGTGAAAAACTTCTCTAAAGCAAATTTCACACTCCTGAAAACCAAGGTGGAATCCTTCAAAGCCCCTGGGCCTGTGGAAAATACGGCCCAGACCGCAGAATCCTTTATAAACGCATTCTATGAACACCTTCAAGAATGCATGGATCATGCAATCCCAAATAAAACCAAGACCCAATCCTCCAAAGGCAGACGTCCTGTCTGGTGGACCCCCAGCCATAAACAAACTATACAATACAAGGAGGAAGCTACTACATGATAGAGCAAAATCCCAAAAAGGGAAGGCATCTCTGATCAGTATTAGCAAAAAACTACAGGCACTCATAAAATCGTCCAAGGCCAGCTTTGAGAGAAAAACTGCAGAGGACACTAAGGATAATCACAAGGCTTTCTTTAGTTATGTTAGGAACCTGGGTGGGAATTCCCAGATATGCTCAGAATTAGTCCAAAATGACAAAAAATACACTGAACCCACAGACATTGCCAACATCCTAGCTGACAGGTTCAGCACAAACTCCCCCCCTCCCCACCAAAAGGGCAAATATCCATCCCAGCAGAGTGCTGCCCCCCTGACATCTCAGATGCTCAGTTAAGAGCCGCCCTCTCCAAAGCAAAAAACACAGCATCAACAGGACAAGACGGTGTCCCAGGCTGCTTCCTACATGAACTCCAAGAAGAGCTAAACCCAAACATAAAACTACTGTTCAATCTCAGCCTTACTTCAGGATATGTACCCAAAGAGTGGCGTATAGCAACAGTGGTCCCTCTCCACAAAGGTGGCGCCTCAACGGATCCTGGAAACTATTGCCCCATAAGCCTGACTAGCTTGGTCTGCAAAGCTATGGAAAGGATCATCATGGACCTCATAAATAAGGATATTGGGGACCTACAGACACTGGATCCTACCCAGTTCGGCTTTGTTAAGGGCAGATCCTGCCTCTTAAACCTGGTCGATTTCTTTGAAACAGTCACCAAGGCCATTGACGAGGGGAAGGTGGTCCACACAGCCTACCTGGACCTCGCAAAAGCCTTCGATACAATACCCCACTCGGGCATTATAGATAAGCTCACCAGCTTAAATATAAACCCCTATGTCACTAGATGGGTTGCAAACTGGCTCAAGGACAGAACCCACATGTTTAGAATTTCTGGAGCCATGTCAGACTCCATACCAGTTACAAGTGGCGTCCCACAAGGCTCAGTCCTGGGACCTCTTTTGTTCGGTATATATTTCTCGGAGGTACAGGCCAACACAGAATGACTGTGGCTGACCAAGTTTGCAGATGACTGCAAACTGAGTGCCATAATCGACTCTCCAGCCGACACAAGCATCCACCAAAAGGGCCTCATAGAAACAGACAACTGGTGCTAGAGCCATGGCCTCAAGCTAAATGCCAAAAAGTGTATAGTCATTCCCTTTGGCAAAAACAAAGTGCCCACAAATTACCACATAGGTGGTAATCCATTAAGTACAGAAGAAGTAATTAGGGACCTGGGCACCCAAGCTGATGGCAATCTCTCATTTGACAACCACGTGGCCAAAGTGGTTAGAAAAACATTTTATATAGCCCACCTAATCATGAAGGGATTCACATCTAGATCAGGGGAGGTCATTGTGCCTCTTTACTCATCCCTCATCAGGCCCATAATTGAGTACAATGCCCCTTTTGGGATGTACCTTACCAGACACCTGCAGCAACTGGAAAGACCCCAAAAGTACCTCACCAAGAGGATCAAAGGGCTCAAACAGTTGCCATATGCTGCCCGGTTAAAGAAACTCCAGCTCTACTCAGTGGTATACCGCCTGCTCAGAGCCGATCTGTGTCTGACGTATAAAGCCATGTCCAACCCGGAATTAATGGACATGCTGCACCTCAGAAAATCCAAATCCCATCGAGCTACGCGCTCGAGAGACTTGAACCTCAGCACTGACATAAATAGGACATGCTGGAGGGACAGATTCATAACCCAGAGGCTCCCTTCACTCTGGAATAAAATCCCAGTCCAGGTTAGGCAGAGTCCCTCATTGACTCTCTTCAAGAAGAATCTTGATGAGTGGATGGGAGATCGTAGGTTTACCCCGGGTATCACTTCTGTGTCACTGTTAGACAGAGGCACAGTATACTAACCTCGAAAAAGGGTATAGCAAAATTAATTTAAAATGGGTGGCGAAAGCCAAACACACTCTGGCTAGGCTTATAAATGCCCTAGGGCAGATAGCCTAGTATGAACCTATGAACCTAAGAATTTGCACCTTATTGGGAATGTGTATGTAATTCAACTAATCCTTCATTGTGCAACAAATTCTAACTCATTGTATTCAAACACTACGTTTACAACAAATATTACATTAGCTATTTTAAGGGCACTCTTACATTCTATAATGTTCCTACACCACATTTTCTAATTACTGTTCCTTTTAAAATATGTACCATTCAGTAATTGTTCATTGTTATATATTATTCACTTGTCAATTATTTATAATACTCAGGTTGTGACTGAAAAAGGTGAACAGATCAGCTACCTGGTTTAGAAGATGTAAATAAAGTTTTGCTATGAAGCGTAAGTATATTTCATGTTATGCCACTTCCAATAAAAAAGATAAAATTACTGATTACGATGCCCTGCACCACTTATCTGTACATTACAGTTTAGTTATGGAAGGATAAATGCAACTGTACACCATATGCAGTGCCAAATGAAAGGTCTCCACAGCTGAGCAGATTACAAGATATACTGCAAAAATGCGAGGGGTATCATACTAAAAAATAAATTTTAATGAATCTGACAGCTGTGCCATTTTGTGGTCAGCAGTTTGGTGACAACTTAATTGTTTAGCTTGAGATGCCAGCTGAAAACACACTAATCTAATGCAGAAATACTGCTTTTTTAGGAAGACCAGAATTTATGCAAAATGCATTGTTCTGTCTTGATTTTGTGAACTGTAGCAATACTTTGTTTATCTGTACGTTACTGAATAATGACAAAGAAAAACAATCATTATAGTGCTACATGCAGTCAAGGAACAGATGAGACAACAAACTCATTTATTTTACTGAATTCTCTGATTAACGTTCAGAGTAATATGACAATCTGCATATAACTAATGTCATGTATCGAAAGCAGTGCCTGTGGTGTTTTTGCATTTTTCTTTATCATAGCACCTCATGAATCTAATTATATTCTCCATGTATGATGACTCAATGCTTTCTTTCAGTTAAGAGGTACTAAATACATATAATGAATTTCCTAGAAACAATTCCATTTTTCTTTGTTTAACAGGCTTCAGAGTGATCTACCACATCAAGCTTTTTGAATCTCATTACTGTCAAGCTTATAATGTTTGTGGTGCATGAGTAGCCTTGACTATGGTCTAAAGTCAAGGAAAAGCCAGTCTTGTTAAGCACCTTCCAATGTCAGAAAGGTGCTTTACAAGCTCTTGTTAAGCACCCCTCACCGGTGCTATAAACCAGATTCGCTTTACAGCATAACTGCAGCAGGAAGTGTAAATAGCTTTTTAAGCCATCCAGTCAGCAGAAGTGCTTAACAAGGTTGAAAAGCTTTGTGCTTCCTGGCCTGCACTCTTATGTGGTGGGTATTCTTCTTCTTCTCTTTCGGCTGTTCCCGTTAGGGGTCGCCACAGCGGATCATCTGTTTCCATTTCTTCCTGTCCTCTGCATATCGCTCTGTCACACCAACCACCTGCATGTCCTCTCTCACCACATCCATAAACCTTATCTTAGGCCTTCGTCTTTTCCTCTTGCCTGGCAGCTCCATCCTTAGCATCCTTTTCAAAAATATACCCATCATCCCTCCTCAGCAGATGTCCAAACCAACGCAATCTCGCCTCTCTGGCTTTGTCGCCAAACCGTCCAACCTGAGCTGACTCTCTAATATACCGATTCCTAATACTGTCCATCCTTGTCACACCCAGTGCAAATCTTAACATCTTTAACTCTGTCACTTCCAGCTCTGCCTCCTGCCTTTTTGTCAATGCCACCGTCTCCAACCCATACAACATAGCTGGTCTCGCTACCCTCTAGTAGACCTTCCCTTTCACTCTTACTGGTACCAGTCTGTCACAAATCACTCCTGACACTCTTCTCCACCCATTCCACCCTGCCTGTACTCTCTTCTTCACCTCTCTTCCACACTCACCATTACTCTGAACTGTTGATCCCAAGTACTTAAACTCATCTACCTTCGCCAAATCTACTCCCTGCATCCTCACCATTCCTCTATCCTCCCTCTCATTCACACACACACATATTCTTAGTCCTGCTGACCTTCATTCCTCTTCTCTCTAGAGCATATCTCCACCTCTCCAGAGTCTCCTCAACCTGGTCCCTACTCTCACTACAGATCACAATGTCATCTGCAAACATCATAGTCCATGGGGCCTCCTATCTGATATCGTCTGTCAACCTGTCCATCACCACTGCAAATAAGAAAGGGCTCAGAGCTGATCCTTGAAGTAATCCCACCTCCACCTTAAACGGATCTGTCACTCCCACTGCAGACTTCACCACTGTCACACTACCCTCGTACATATCCTGTACCACTCTTACATACTTCTCTGCCACTCCTGACTTCTTCATACAATACCACAACTCCTCTCTAGGCACTCTATCATATGCTTTCTCCAAGTCCACAAAGACACTATGCAATTCCTTCTGACCTTCTCTATATCTCTCTATCAACACTCTCAGAGCAAACATCGCATCTGTAGTGCTCTTTCCTGGCATGAAACCATACTGCTGATCACTAATCATCACGTCCCTTCTTAACCTAGCTTCCACCACTCTTTCCCATAACTTCAAGCTGTGACCGATCAGTTTTATCCCTCTGTAGTTACTACAACTCTGCACATCACCCTTATTCTTAAAAATAGGTACCAAACACTTTTTCTCTATTCCTCAGGCATCCTCTGACTTTCCAAGATTTCATTAAATAATCTGGTTAAAAACTCCACTGCCATTTCTCCTAAACACCTCCATGCTTCCACTGGTATGTCATCTGGACCAACAGCCTTTCCATTCTTCAACCTCTTCATAGCTGTCTGTACTTCCTCCTTGCTAAGTGTGTCAATAGCAAGTGCATTACAGCTTTTTTCTATATATAATTTTTATAGTAGATGGAAGCAGGTAAAGCACCATGTACTACAAATAATTATGATTGGAATTTGCTTTGATCTCAAGATGAATTTCTTGACATCCATGTTTCGAAAACAGAACAAGCTGGTTATGACTGGAGACACGATTATAATCCTCTATGTTAGCAGCAGTTTTCTTTTTGTTTCTATTATTCTAGTTATACATTTTTCAGATATACTGTGCTTTTTTTCACTTCCCCTGGTTTTATTTTTATACACCCCACTTCCTAGGCAAGACAGCATATTTTCAACTTCTGTGTTACAAAATTCAGAAATCGGGCAGAGAGTGATAGTTTATGCATACAGATGCACCCCCAAAAAGTAAGTAAATTCTGCTTGACCCTCCAAAACCGACCACCTCTTCATCTACAGGACAATTCACATACTTATTTATTTAAATTTAAATTTGTTAACTGGGTAGATATGCTGTTTCAAGGACCCTTTTTAGCCACAACCTGGCTAAAGGCATAAACAACATACAGAGAGTATCAAATTAGTAGAAGTCACTGATAGTAAATACATTTCACAACATTTTATGTAAACACAACAAATACACTGATAATAAGGGAATCTAATGAAAGGTAAGAAATTCTTTCCAAATACGATGAATGGTAGGCAAGGCTGTCCAAAACACAGTTAAGGCTTGCAAGTGTAGAAGCAAACTAGATGGATTGCAAACTGGCTCAAGGACAGAACCCACATGGTTAGAATTGCTGGAGCCATGTCAGACTCCAAACCAGTTACAAGTGGTGTCCCACAAGGCTCAGTCCTGGGACCTCTCTTGTTCGGTATATATATCTCGGAGGTACAGGCCAACACGGAAGGACTGTGGCTGACCAAGTTCGCAGATGACTGCAAACTGAGCGCCATAATCGACTCTCCAGCCGACACAAGCATCCTCCAAAAGGGCCTCATAGAAACAGACAACTGGTGCCAGAGCCATGGCCTCAAGCTAAATGCCAAAAAGTGTATAGTCATCCCTTTGGCAAAAACAAAGTGCCCACAAATTACCACATAGGTGGTAATCCATTAAGTACAGAAGAAGTAATTAGGGACCTGGGGACCCAGGTTGATAGCAATCTCTCATTTGACAACCACGTGGCCAAAGTGGTTAGAAAAACATTTTATATAGCCCACCTAATCATGAAGGGATTCACATCTAGATCAGGGAAAGTCATCGTGCCTCTTTACTCATCCCTCATCAGGCCCATAATTGAGTACAATGCCCCTTTTGGGATGTACCTTACCAGACACCTGCAGCAACTGGAAAGACCCCAAAAGTACCTCACCAAGAGGATCAAAGGGCTCAAACAGATGCCATATGCTGCCCGGTTAAAGAAACTCCAGCTCTACTCAGTGGCATACCGCCTGTTCAGAGGCGATCTGTGCCTGACGTATAAAGCCATGTCCAACCCAGAATTAATGGACATGCTGCACCTCAGAAAATCCAAATCCCATCGAGCTACGCGCTCGAGAGACTTGAACCTCAGCACTGAAATAAATAGGACATGCTGGAGGGACAGATTCATAACCCAGAGGCTCCCTTCACTCTGGAATAAAATCCCAGTCCAGGTTAGGCAGAGTCCCTCATTGACTCTCTTCAAGAGGAATCTTGATGAGTGGATGGGAGATCGTAGGTTTACCCCGGGTATCACTTCTGTGTCACTGTTAAACAGAGGCACAGTATACTAACCTCGAAAAAGGGCATAGCAAAATAAATTTAAAATGGGTGGCGAAAGCCAAACACATTCTGGCTAGGCTTATAAATGCCCTAGGGCAGATAGCCTAGTATGAACCTATGAACCTATAATATTCAATGCATCTGTGGCACTAAGATGTAATTACCAGAGTGAAATATGTGGTGTGTAAAGAGTGGAGTAAATACATACTACAGGACAGAGAAGTGCAGTGAATGGTGAGAGAGAAAGATCAGGAAGGTAAAAAGTCAAGCACCGTGAACAAAATAGCGAATCTTGGTGAGCAAAGCGATGTGGACTAAAGGAGTACAAATTCATCTGTGTATAGATACACAAATATATATATATATATATATATATATATATATATATATATATATACACACACACACACAATAAGTTACATTTAGAGGTTCTGATAGGACAGAGTGGATTAGAATGGAGTTTTTGAGATAAGAGGGGGGAGAAGAGAAAGGTTGGGGAGTTTGTTTGCAAGTTTGAAACAGTGACACGAGTTAATAATAGCAAAGCATCTCTTTAGCCTCTCTCTAAACTAAATGTAGTGCAGCTCACATCTTAACACCTTAAAGTAAGCTGTTCCATTTAGCAAGGACTACTTTAAAACATCTTTCAACTACAGTGTTAGTAAATTGTTGTCTGTAGGAGGTAGCGCTGTTAATGTTGTTGTCAGGATGGCTACAAAGACATGAATTTATCTGGAGTTTATTAGCATGGGAAGAAAAATATCTGCAGTTAATTAGCTTAAAAGTCAAGCATGTAAGAAAGAAGGTTAATCCTAGTGGTTACAAGGAGCCAAACAGCCTTTTTGTAAGAGTTGTATAGTGATGCTCTTTGTGGTGAAATAAAGTAATGAGAAAGCAAATTTCATTTAAAGTGGTCTGTAGTTGGTTTGTGTTATGTAATGAGCTAAGAGCAACTAATTGTGGGTTGAGCACACCATAACCAAAAGGATATCTCCTGTTTTAGTCTTTAATTACATAAGTGCCCCATATTTGTCTCACACATTCCTGTTTATCACCAGTATGAATAAAACTGTAACTGTAGGTGTTCGATCTCAAGTCTGTCACAGACTGAGATGTGCAGGAATTGAAAGTGGTAAAGACAAGAAAGTGTTTACTGAGCAAAGAATAGTAAGATGATGGCAAAAAGAATATGAGATTATATTAAATATCAATTAGCAGAAACTGGGGATATGTGCATAAAGAAAAAGTGGACACAATATATAAGAAAATCCTCACCATTTACTAGGAAGGCAAACTACACTCTGTTAATTTCCTATAAACTGATATTTTTTAATAACTTAAAACAAACTACACAAGTAAATATTTTACATGTTGTTAATGCTCACTGTGGAGCGTTTCTCCCCAGGCCTCCTTTGTAATGGGGCTTCGTCCCAGTTGGAATTTTCAGGTAAAGAAACGCAAATAATAATAAAATAAATGAGATGCAAAACACAAGACAAGAAATAAGAATGCCAAAACTAGGAAGAGTTACTAAAGAGGAAGGCAAGCAGGGCAGCATTCTCTCATATAGAGACCTTCTTCACATATGTCTGCAATCTCAAAGGAAGCACTCAGATCTGCTCAGAACTGGTGGTCAGGGACACCACATACACAAACACTGTAGATATAGCCAACCTGCTGGCAGAAAGGTTCAGCAAAAACTTTGCCTCTCTGTCCCCCATCAGTAAATCAATACCTCAACCTGGTCTGTGACATCAGTAGGACTTGTTGGCAGGACAAATTTTTGTCCCAGAGACTCCCCCTCTTCTGTGGATTCGGCTCCCTCTCCACGTCAAGCACACTGCCTCATTAACCCTTTTTAAGTGCAACCTGGATAACTGGATGGAAAACAGAAAATACACCTGCGATTCCACCTGTGTCCCTGCTGGACAGGGGTATCAGGTGCTGACTTGTTGGAACGTGGGCTAAGTACTTGGCTAGGCTTGTAAGGGCCTCAGGGCCAATAGCCTAGTAACTTCCTATGATCCTATATATCATAACCTTTATTAACAGAAAGTCTTAGATAGTAACATTCAATGATAAAGCAAGAGAGATGGTAGATGGTGCTAGTTTGCTGAAGATTAGTATATAAAAAACAAAAAAAAAAAAAGAGTAAAATAAAGGTGATACACACACACACACACACACACACACATATATACATACATATGTCTATTCAGACTTAAAGATTTACAGAAAAGCCTTACATTCTATGCTTCACTAATGAAATAGGGCAACAGAAATGACAGCACTAGTTTGATGGGGAGCAATAGTACAGCAATGGCAGGCAAAGGGAGCAATTGCCCAAGCAGCTGGAGAGTGCAAGTTAGCTGATGTACTAAATGGTCTTCCTTCAGTACGCAGAAGTCCTTTTTTTTTCTCCCCATATGAGGGGGTAGGGAGCAATTTCAAGGGAACGGCACAGAGCAGTAGATAAGACAGCTCTGGGAGGGCTGCAAAAAGGGGTATGACAAAGATATTATACAGGGCAATAATAAGTCTGAATGGTTAAACAATTAAGGAAGTCACATTTGTTCCTGTGAATTGGGCAGCTGTACTTGAATATTTGATGGCAGAAATCCTTGAGTTAGCAGGTAATGCAGTTTGCCATATTAAGAAAAATGTATTATTTCCGGGGAGTTGCAGCTAGTTGTCCATAAGGATGAGGAACTGTATAATTTTTTGGGAAGTGTGACGAATACTACCCAATATATACACATTGAGCTACTTCCTATGAAAACTGAAAAAAGGCAAAATCAAAGTAAAGGACAGCATTTCAAGAAACCAAACAGGCCTTTTTCATAGGAAAATTTGTTTAAAAGAAATCAAAAGTTATTTGGTTCCACCAAGAACCTGTACAGTTTATTTTCTTCACATGAATACAAAATATGTAAAACAATACTGTTACTTACCTGCAGCACTGAAATCCTGACTATATTGATTCTAACCACTGAAAAATGGCAGAATCAGACCAGAGTATATGCTATAATGTCCCACCCTTAGCAGCCAAAGCACATAATCAAGTGCAGCACCTGAAGTGCACCTTCTACAGCAAGCTGTAAGCACTTGTTTTCTACAATTAGCCTTTAACTCAGTTACACAGCAATCTTTTTCACTATTTCTAGCATGTCGAAGGGTCAGTTGCTGGCGTCCTCTCCTGTTCAGCTGGTGAATCTGGGAATCTTGAGGCAATGTTACAATTGCCTCATGTACACAGACAACCCTCTCCTCCTCCCAACAAATACAAATATATGCGAGAGATGCAACTATATAGCCAAACTGGAGGCTGAGCTCTCTCAATTCAGTACTGGCAAGACCAGTCAGGAGGAGAAGGTAACCACGCACACCACAAACCCAGTCTCACATAGAACTATCACAACAGCAAACCAAACACATAAACACACAAAAACATACTTGGAGGCGCTGATTAAAAATCTACCAAAACAACCGAGGCCTCCAAAGCAGACACCCAAGCAACCACCACCTCAAGACATAGCACATGCAACACATAGTTCACAAAGTCAGTGTGCTAAACAGTCACAGCCCTTAAGGCCAAACAACATGCCAGACACACTTGTAATAGGTGACTCCACAGTCAGACACACTGACGTCCCGCTCACCAGACTGAACAAGGAAAAGGTCACAGTAAGCTGCCTGTCGGGAGCTAGAATCCGCCACATAACACAAGCACTCAGGTCACTCCACAGCAAGTACAAATATGACTCAGTCATTGTACATGCCAGTGTGAACGACCCGAGATGTACCTCCCTGGACTACATGAAAAGAGACATAGAGGAGCTCTCTGATTACGTAGCCCAGGCCGGTATGACCCTGACCCTGAGCAGCATCTTACCCTCACCAAGAATGATGCCACAGTACAAAGACAAAATGATCAGTTTTAACAATTGGCTTAATTACTGGTGTCATTCTAAGGGGATCCAATGTCTGTCTGCTTGGGATGACATGCTTGACAAGCCACGCTGCTTCGCAAGGGATGGCTTGCACCTGTCACCCCTGGGCTTCCGGATATTGGCCAAGGATCTTGCCACCCCCATAGTGCCTTTTTAGGCAAGGCTCAAATGACAAACCTACCTCCCTAGAAAACACAAGTGGAAAAAACTAAGGGTAATGCTGCTCAATGCCAGAAGTCTAAACCTCAAGATGCACCCTCAAGCCCTCCTCAGTATGGAGAACATCAATGTCTGTGCGGTGACTGAAACCTGGTTCAAGGCTCCTGAGAGCACCCCAGCACTATCAGGTTTTACCTCATATCATGCTTTCCGGCCCCAAAACTTGGACCGAACCATAAAAGGAGGGGGAGTATCCATTTTCATCAAAGATACCCACACCTCCAGGTTAGTGGCAACGCACGAAGCATCGGAGACTATCCAGGTGCAACTAACCATAGGCAAAACTGCCTTACAGTTTGTAGCATGCTACAGACCACCCTCTCAAACTCAGGAACCCCACACAGCCTTCCTGAAGACACTGGAGAGTATGAATGTCTCTCCAAATACCATCATTTTGGGAGACTTCAACTACCCAAACATAGACTGGGAACATTACTCAAGCCCCAACACCCTAGCCCAAAGGTTCCTAGAATTCATAAACTCAAATGCAATGGAACAACTAGTCACCATTCCCACAAGAGGAGACAATATACTAGACCTGATCATCACAAACATGGGGACAAAATGCTCCACACGAAGTATATCCCTCTTTGGTAAGATCAGACCATAAATTAATCTCACTGGAAATCCACATCCCGCCCCCACCCCTGCACAAAGACCACAGTGAAGAACTTCTCAAAAGCAAACTTCACACTTCTTAAGACTGAAGTGGTATCCTTCAAGGCCCCTGGGCCAGTGGAAACCACAACCCACACTGCTGAATCCTTTGCAAATGCCTTCTATGGGCACCTTCAAGAATGCATGGATCATGCAATCCCAAATAAAACCAAGACCCATTCCCCAAAGGCAGGCCGGTCTGGTGGACCCCAGCCATAAACAAACTTTACAACAGGAGGAGGAAGCTACTACATGACAGAGCAAAATCCCTAAAAGGGAAGGCGTCTCTGATCAGTACTAGCAAAAACTACGATCACTCATAAAATCATCCAAGGCCAACTTTGAGAGAAAAATCGCAAAAGACACAAAAGACAATCACAAGGCCTTCTTTAGCTATGTTAGAAACCTGGGTGGAAACTCCCAGATATGCTCAGAGTTAGTCCAAAATGACACAAAATACACGAACCCACTGACATTGCCAACATTCTGGCAGACAGGTTCAGTGCAAATTTCTCCTCCCCAAAAGGAGAAATAACTATCCCAGCAGAGTGTTGCCTCCCTAACATCTCAGATGCCCAGGTGAGAGCCCTCTCTAAAGCTAAAAACACAGCATCAATGGGACGGATGGTGTCCCGGGCTGTGTGCTACATGAACTCAAGAGGAACTAAACCCACACATAAGGCTGCTGTTTAATCTTAGCCTTACTACAGGATACATTACCCAAAGAGTGGCGACGGCAACAGTGGTCCCACTTCACAAAGGCGGTGCTTCTCACGGACCCTGGAAATTACCGCCCATAAGCTTGACGAGCCTGGTCTGCAAAGCTATGGAGAGAATCATTATGGAACTCATAAACAAAGACATTGGGGACCTACAGACATTGGATCCTACCCAATTTGGCTTTGTCAAGGGCAGATCCTGCCTTTTGAACTTGGTCGACTTTTTGAAACAGTCACTAAGGCCATTGATGAGGGTAAGGCAGTTCACACAGCCTACCTTGACCTTGCAAAAGCCTTTGACACAATACCCCACTCGGGCATCATAGACAAACTCACCAGCTTAAATGTAAACCCATATGTCACAAGATGGGTTGCAAACTGGCTCAAGGACAGAACCCACAGGGTCAGAGTTGCTGGAGCTATGTCAGACTCTAAGCCAGTCACAAGCGGGGTCCCACAGGGCTCAGTCCTGGGACCCCTCTTGTTCGGCATTTATTTTTCCGAGGTACAGGCAAACATAGGAGGATTGTGGCTGACAAAGTTCGCAGATGACTGCAAACTGGGTGCCATAACTGATACTCCAGCGGACACAAACATCCTTCAGAGAGGCCTCATAGAAACGGATAATTGGTGCCAGAGCCATGGCCTTAAGCTGAACGCCAAAAATGTATAGTCATACCCTTTGGGAAAAACAAGGTACCGACAAATTACCACATAGGCGGTAATCCATTAAGTACGGAAGAGGTAATCAGGGACCTAGGGACCCAGGTTGACAGTAACCTCTCATTTAACACTCACATTGCCAAAGTGGTTAGGAAGACCTTCTATATTGCCCACCTTATCATGAAGGGTTTCACATCTAGATCAAGAGAGGTCATTGTGCCCCTGTACTCTTCTCTTATCAGGCCAATGATTGAGTACAATGCCCCATTTGGGATGTATCTCACCCGACACCTGCAGCAGTTGGAAAGACCCCAAAAGTTCCTCACCAAGAGGATAAAGGGTCTTAAACATATGTCATATGCCGCCCGACTGAAAAAACTCCAGCTCTATTCAGTCGCATGCCGCCTACTCAGAGGTGATCTGTGCCTGACGTACAAGGCCATGTCCAATCCTGAATTAATGGACATGCTCCACCTCAGAAAATCCAAATCCATCAGAGCCACGAGAACAAGTGACTTAAACCTCAACACAGAAATAAATAGGACGTGCTGGAGGGACAGATTCATAACCCAGAGGCTCCCTACACTCTGGAACAGAATCCCAGTCCATGTTGGGCAGAGCCCCTCACTGACTCTAGTCAAGAGAAATCTCGACGAATGGATGGGAGATCGTAGGTTTACCCCGGGGGTCATCTCTGTGTCACTACTAGACAGAGGCATAGTAAACTAAACCCTAAAAGGGCGTAGTATTCTCATCCTAAGGGGTGGTGTAAGCCACATACACTCTGGCTAGGCTTATAAATGCCTTAGGGCAGATAGCCTAGTACGAACCTATGAACCTATGAACAAAGAAAATAACTTATGTATTATGTATTGGAGTAGCATATGTCAAGCTGCCAAGGATGGAGGCGATCAGAGAAAGCAGTAAGTTGTCCCCTTCAGTGAGGTGCAATAAGTTGACATTTTAAGAAAAAAACTCATTCCACTAATTTTCATGGAGGGCAAATGCCCATTTCCATCCCAACTCACTGGCTTTCTAATCCTCTCTATTCAAATGTCTTGTCTCTTACCTTCTATTACAGATAACATCTACCGCTTTCTTCCTTCACGTTGTCAGTTTCTGTACTACAATGGGAATCATAAACTTGATCCTTACCAGTTAATGTTTTACTCTATTAAATAATTAGCAGTAACGTCCTTATTTATTCTGCGTTTGAGTACTGTTCTACATCCTTGAAATGGTATTTTATTTATCTGGATCATGGATGAAAATGGTCTATACTGGATCAGTCTTCTTACGAAACCAAGGAAGGGAGGAATAAATGAATGAATAAATAAACTTCTTGGATGACAAAGTGAAATACTAAGCCTTTTTACAGGCAGTTAGCTTTCTAGCTATTGCTTCGCTGCTGAGAAGTTTGCTTTCCACCACCTGATTTACATATAGTGGATTGCCATACACTGCACCATAATTTACTGTACTTTAAACAACATTCTGTGTTGTCTAGAGCATTCTTAGGAGCGGATGACTGCCAAACTCTCACCCACAGGCACAGAGGTGCTTGTCACATGCAGGAAGCCTCAGTAATCAAGTACAAAAACAGAAATGACAGGTGGCAAGTGGTTCTTTTTAATCTTCCAGTAACTAACTCATTTTAACACTGAATATTATGGCAGACTGTACGTCAAACTGATCGATGTAGTATTTGAAAACACAGTACATTTCCCCTTACTTCCTGTTAAAAACAACAATGCTAAAATACCCTCAGCTAATTTTAATCTGTGGCCAGCATCAGAACAGTTAAAAACACATCACCCATCCTAGGTACTGTGCTCTCTTCTCAAACCACTGGCGCCTGCATTTGGCTTTGTGGCAGAGAGAAAAAGAAACTTAAAAATATTCTGATGAGCAGTTTTATTCACTGCCTCAAACCAAACAAGTAATTTCAAAATGCAGACTCCATAAACCCCAAACATGATGGACAACCGAGGAGTTTGAAGCTGCTTTCTAAGCAAGCAAAATATTCTGCTATGTTATACAAATAAAACCAGTATTTACTGTATTAGGACTGAACAAGTAAAGCTTGCAACTACCAGTTTATTTTATGTTGCTTTCAAACCTCAAAGTCTGCAGTCGCACACAGCACTGTGAGGCAAAAATCAAGCCAAACATTTTTATTTATTTTTACAACAATGTTCAGCTAACACACTATGTAACCCTCAGAAAATCATGCAAAGGACAAATAAAAATCAAATGGATATCTGTTGACACTGTAGTACTCCTGCAACACTGCAAACACTTGCCATTCTGTATAGTTAAATCATCTTTTTTATGACTACATGAAGGAGACACAGAAGGTACTTGCAGAACACGAAAAAGAATTCTACAAACTATGATTACGCTCCTCACCTCCTTCGCAGTCCTGAAGTCAGAAGTCACCAAAGCAGTTAATAACGATACTTTATCAGTCGGCTTTTTATTTTTCCTGCATTCTCTCTCCACAGCAAATCTGTCAGCTAAAATGCCCCATCTCTTACTGGTCCATTCATTCACCCCCCCCCCCCACACTCACACTCACTCTCTCTGGGGTCCAGAGATACCAGTCATGAGATGGAGTCAGAAGAAGAAAAAAAAACACACAAATTCGCTGAGATGAACAAAAATTTGATTATGTAGGCAAACTTTTCTTGTGGCAGCAGCTTTAAGAACTTTCTTTTGTCTACAACTGTCTAAAGCAGCCATGATTGTACGAACATATACATTGTTGCTGAGAATATATATGTTTTTTTCTTCTGGTAGATAGAATATTGCAAGTAACAGCCACTAAAAAAAAAAAACAGAAATGAAACCAAGCCACGTACATTTGTTTTAGGCCCAGAAAATTACAGGTAATCAGAGCTCAGGAACTTTTCTTTTCATGACGCAGATAAAAAGCAGAGCTATCACCAAAATGTGCTGCAACATTAAAATGAAACAAGATAAAACACCCCTTTAACATCCAGCTTAACTAAGTTTTGCTTACAGTTAGAGTGCAATCCGTTTCACTTATGCAATACAGGCATACCAAATCTAGCTTGTCAGGCCATTTGTAAAGCAGCTAAAACTCAATATCACCTAGAGACACGGCTGAAGGCAAACCAAAACTTTTTTCTGGGAGATGAATAACAGACTCTAGGACTCCTACTTTTTTATACAGATGTGGAAAAGGGGAAACTTTGAATGCAGCAGGGAAAACAGAAAGCAGTTAGGTGACAGACTGGCAGTTAGTGCAAAGGATTAAGGCTCTTGAGTGATTAATGAGCTCCCTCCTGTAGTCAAGGGTACAGGGCTTGATTCATTCCACCTCTATTGACACATTGTGTGCCTCTGAGCAGGTCACTTAAGCCAGTGTTCCCGGGCCACCCCTGAAAATGGACATCTATGTCCAGTATGCTTACCCCAGATAACAAATGGATAAAAAATGAGAGAGTGAGAGAGAAAATCAATTATACTTTAAATAATCATAAGACACACCTGCTTCAAACATACATAAGGCAAATTGCACATGGAGCACAAAATACATGCCATTTTGCAAACAGCTGAGAGAATACAAACTAACATCAAACTGGGGTACAGTCCAAATGTACCATTCCTAGTCCTCATGATGCTTCCATACAACTTGGCAATCTTGATCAGAATGTGACGTTTAGTATTCAGTCCTACTCTTACCACATTTTGATATACTTCTCAACCTCATTCCGAAAGGAGTCTAATTGGGGGCACTTGGCGGAGATATGTAGCCAGTCAACTATCACTTCTAAAAGCATCTTCAGCTCCAAACAGACCTCTGTGTTAACATAAGGGAATAAATGTGGTATCCAGCATGCATATAACCTTAGATAAATGAAAGAGGTCAGTATAGATTGGACCAATGACAGCAAAGCCATGGGGGGAGTACACACCTCCAGCCACAGAATATACACTTACATTGTGAGTTATCATAAAGGCCAGCACTACCCTCCCGAACTACTGAAAACTAAACTCAACAATTAAAATAATCACCTCCAAGGTTGCTCCACCTCAGCTGGTGCTGTTGTAGCTGTTGCTTAACTCTTTATTTAGTCAAGTCTCTCTCTTTATGACCTAAAGGACTTTGACACACCAGGCCTGTCTGTCAACAACTGCTTATTTTAAGTGCAAATTCATATTCATTACTTCAGAAATGCTGTCTAGCCCTCTGCATCTCTGCAACCTACTTCTTTGTTTGCCTTTGATCCTTCTCAGTATTGGTTTCTTCTCTAGTGAATGCGGTCTTCATACTATATGGCCAAACTATTTCAGTTTTAGTTTTAACATTAGACATTCCTATGTAAAGACTTGTTTATTTCCTTAAGCATTGACCGATACAATCTTGAACTCCACCAAAGTCTCAACATTTTTCTACAATTCAAAAGCATCAATATTCTGGCTTACAGCCCAACTTTCACAGTCATATGTTACTACCGAGAAGAACATTACTTTGACTATGTGGAAACTTGTTGACAATGTGATGCCTTTCCCCATAAAAATCATACCCAGATTTGCCATAGCTTTTCTTTTAAGAAGCAACTGTCTTTTAACTTCATGGCTGTAATCACCAATTGCAGAGGTCTTTGAGACCAAGAAAATAAAATCTGTAACTGCTATTACTTCCTCCACATTTATTTATAAAGACGACATAATTTTAGTCCATATGATGTTGAATAGCAAGCCAGCTTTTGCATTTACTTTCACCTTCATCAAGGTGTTCAATTCTTCTCACTCTAAGCCATCAGAGCAGTATCAGCTGCGTATTTGAGGTTGTTAATATTTCTACCAGCAATTTTGAATCCAACATCTGTTTTGTCCAATTCAACATTTTGCATATGTGCTCAGAATATAAACAAAACAAGTAGGGTGGCATTGTACAGCCTAGTCGCATTCCTTTCCCTGTCTTGAACCAGTCAGTTATTCCACATTCAGTTCCTCAACTGCTGCTTCTTGTTCTTTATATAGGAAAGAAATAAGGTGAGCCCATATCATTAAAGTAATGCAGAATTAATTTTTTTCTGCAGTTCCCTTGCTTTTTATACTGTCCAGTGGATGTTGACAATGTGATTCTGGTGCCTATGCCCCTTCTAAAACAAGCTTGTACATCTGGCAGTTCTTGGTCCATATATTATTGTATTCTAGCTTGTAGATTCTCAAGTATTACTTGCTAACATGCAAAACAAGTGTAATTGTTTGGTAATCTGAACACTTTCGAAAATTAGTAGATTTCTTAACATATTTGTTTTAACACTAGCATTAGCAGGACACATAAAATTGTAAATTTCAGGAAATATTTTCCTGAATGTCAATTTTTTTGTGATACATTCCATAAATGATTTATGTAGGAACATTTCCAAAAAAAAGCACATAGAATGCTAGTATTATCAGTTTTACAAGCACTGCAGTTAGTTGGAAAATTAGGGAAATATGAAACATTTTAATTGGAGTTAAATAAGCATTATGGATTATCATAAGAACAGTATAACATTTTAATGGGAATACATTTACAGTTTATTGCCAAATAATATATTTTTTTAATATTTTGACATATGCTGACCAGACTGTGGAATAATGCCCTCGTGACCAAACCACACCAACCATGGGTAAATCCCAGCATTACCCACACCCAGGCGTGGGTTACTGCTTAGTATTCCCCTATCAAAAGTTTGATATTACATTATAAAGGTTGAGATGGCTTTTTTTTTAGACAATAGCGCTGATAAAAGTTTTTTTTTTGGAAAACATATTTCATATTTTTATATTCTATCACATCTAAATTTAGCTTTTATAGCATTCCACATTAGATTTAACACAGGTAGATAACCTTTTGGTAATACCATTGCAATGCTTAATTCCTAAACAAATGTTTTATATTTTTAAACATAAAATCCCATACTTATTTATTTTTATGAATGGGAAAGTGAGATAACTATCATTTGATCACCTAAATTATTTGGATTCAAGCCAGTTTGTAGGAAGAGGACACAAACATCACCCACCATTAACTGTTTTACTAATTCCTGATAGGTTAGAATTAAATCTGAAAATAAATTATGGAATTTTAGTGAGTTAATATTTTTTCTTTTTAGGAAAAAAACATCCCTGGGATTACAAATGATAATACATTTTGACTAAGCATGCATCCTTACTGGTTTACATACAATGCCATTCTTATCTCACATTACAGTTTTCAACAGTCTACTTGATTTAATAATGTGTGCATCCACCATATTACGCACGCACTTAAGTCTCTCCACAACAGGTACAAATATGACTCTGTCATTGTCCATGTTAGTGTGAATGACTTGAGATGTACCTCCCTAGACTATATGAAGAGAGACAAGATTGAGCTCTCAGAATATGTGCTCTAGGCAGGTGTGACCCTAGCCCTGGGCAGCATCCTACCTTCACCTAGAATGATGCCACAATACCAACAAAAAATGATTGACTTCAACAACTGGTTTAGTTTCTGGTGTCTTTCCAAGGGGATCCAGTATCTGTCTGCCTGGGATGACACGGTTGACAGGCCTCGTTGCTTTGCCAGAGATGGCCTCCACCTGTCACCCCTGGGGTTCCGGATACTGGCCAAGACTCTTGCTGCCCCATTGTGCCTTTTTGGGTTAAGTCCCAAAGACAAATCTTCCAACATGAAAGTTCTGTCAAAAAGCAAATTGAAGGTCATGCTGCTCAATGCTAGGAGCCTTAATCTGAAAATGCACTCACTGGAGGCTCTCCTCGCACTGGGAGATGCCGATGTCTGTGCAGTCACGGAAACTTGGTTCAGGCCTGCAGAGAGCACCCCTGCCTTACCAGGCTATACCTCATTCCACACTTTCCCACCACAAAATGAGGTAGGAAAGACTAAAGGTGGTGGAATCTCATTAAAGACAGGGGCACCTCCAGAATGGTTTACCAGTATGATGCACTGGAATTACTCCAGGTGCAACAGCTGGCAAGACACCCATCCAAGTTAAAGCCAGCTACAGACCCTCCTCCATGTCTCAGGACACCCACTCCTCCATCAAGGTACCTCCTAACACCCTGATCCTTGGTGACTTCAACTACCCCACCATAGACTGGGTGAACTATTCCTGCACTAATGCACTCACCCAACGATTCCTTGACTTCATCAACTCTAACGCACTAGACCAGCTGGACTCATCCCCCACAAGGGGAGATAACATACTGGACTTGGTTCTCACCAACATGGGTGACCGCTGCATCACTCTAATAGTATGTTCTTCCCTGGTGAGATCAGATCATCGGTCTGTCTCATTCGAAGTTTCTATCCCACCCAACCCCTCCCCAGTCATAACCAGGCTAAAAATCTTCTCAAAAGCTGACTACACACTCCTAAGGGAGGGGATCAGCAGCATTACACCCCCTCCCCTCAAAGGATGCAGACAACTATGCTGAACAGTATGCCAATGCAGTATACAAGCACCTGTACAACTGCATGGACTCAGCCATACCCAACAGAACTAAAACCTGCTCCTCCAGAAAAAACAAACCTGTCTGGTGGACATCCTCTATCAACAGGTTTTACAACAAAAGGAAGAAACTGTTGGGCAAGGGTAAAAAGGAACAAATTCCAAATCGGAAAATCTCGCTCTTCTGCCTCAACAAGCACATTAGATCACTAGTGAAAAACTCCAAAGCCAATTATGAGTTGAAACTAGCCTCCGAAACAAAGGGAAACCACAAGTCCTTCAGTTACGTTAGGAACCTCCATGGCAAAGCCCAAGTTTGTTCCAAATTAGTACTTAATGTTACCACTTACACTGATCCTGCCGACTTAGCCAACCTAATAGTTGACAGGTTCAGCGCAAACTTCACCCCCTTATCACCCCTCAAAGTCCCAGTCGACATCCCCGATACTTGTGCCACACCTTCACATCTTCATACATCAAGTGCTACACAGCTTGCATTGGACCTGATAATACCCTAGGTTGTATTCTGCACCATCTCCACCAAGAACTAGCTTCTCCACTGCGCACCCTATTCAACCACAGCCTAATTACAGGCTTCATTCCAGCAGAGTGGAGAACCGCCATTGTCATTCCCTTGCACAAAGGTGGTGCCACTACTGACCCAGGAATCTATCGCTCCATTAGCTTGACATGTCTAATCTCTAAAGCCATGGAGCGTATTATTATGGAACTCATAAACAAGGACAGAGGCAATCTCCAAACACTCGACCCCACCCAATTCAGATTTGTCAGGGGAAGATCTTGCCTATTGAACCTAGCTGACTTCTTTGAGACGGTCATCAAGGCCCTGGATGAGGGAAAGTCAGTACATACAGCTTACCTTGATCTGGCCAAGGCTTTTGACAATCCCCCACTCGGGCATCACTGAAAAGCTAACACAACTTGGTGTTAATCCTTATCTAGTCAGATGAATGGCCAACTGGCTCACTGATAGAACCAACAAGGTCAAAATAGGCACCACCACCTCCGACAACAAACATGTCACTAGTGGTGTTCCCCAGGGATCTGTCCTGTGATCTCTACTGTTTGGCATCTACTTCTCAGAGGTCCAGGCAAAGACCAAGGGCCTGTGGCTGACAAGTTTTCGGATGACTGTAAGTTGGGTGCTGTCATTGTCTCCCCAAATGACATTAACATACTGAAAGAGGGTCTCACAGCTACAAATAACTGGTGCCAAAGTCATGGCCTTAAGTTAAATGCAAAGAAATGTATTATCATACCATTCGTCAATAATACGGCCCCTACTGATTACCACATCAATGGCAACCACCTAAGCACACAACTCGTGGTGAGAGACCTGGGTACTCAGGTTGGTAACAATCTCAAATTCGACCATCATGTGGCGGCAGTGGCCAGAAAAGCCCTTTACTTGGTTCATCTCATAAGTAAAGGGATTACATCCAGAAAAAAAGGAGGTTATTACCTCTCTGTACTCCTTCCTCATTAGACCTATAATTGAGTATAACATCCGTTTGGTATGTACCTCTCCAAACACCTGCACCACATGGAAATGCCACAGAAATGCCTCAGAAAGAGAATCCATGGCCTCCAACACCTGTTGTATGCGGAGTGGCTCAAATCACTATCACTTTACTCGGTATCATACAGATTGCTCAGAAGTGATCTGTCTCTCACCTGCAAGACACCTCCCCTACTAGAGATGCTCCATATCTGTAAGTCTAGCTCCTCGCGCATTACCCACCAGATAGGCCTAAATCTAATATTCAACATCTACAAAGCCTGCTGGAGAGACAAGTTTGTCTCCCAGAGGCTGCCCAGTCTCTGGAATAGACTTCACATACATGTCAAACAGAGTACCTCGCTGACCCTCTTCAAGCGCAACCTTGATGAGTGGATGGGAAACCACAAATTTGTCCCAGGGGTTCCACCTTTGTCCCTCACTGACAGGGGCAAGAGGTGCTGACTGAGGTTTCTTTTGTGGGGATAAACCCTTGGCTAGGTTTGTAAGGGCCCCAGGGCCATTAACCTAGTAACTTCCTATGACAACAAGTATAAAACTTACAATGCAGTTTTTCTATGAAATCCGGAATGATTTAGGTAGCCACATAAATTTAATTAGTCAAGACTGAATAAACTTAAATAATCCAATTAGTACATTGTAAAAGGAAAACAAAATGGAACAAGAATTTTGGGAATATATTAATTTTAATTAAAACCAATTTGGACAAGAAAGAAACTTTCATCTTGCCCCATACGTTTATGTTTCCCTGAATGGATAAAAAGAAGTTATGTACTCACCATAACGTTCTATCTGAATTGTTGCTTTTCATTTGTCTTCAACCTGTGGGACACGAATCCAGGACGGATCCAACTTGGCCGCATTCTCCAGCATCGGATCCGAGCTCTAAGCTCCGCCACTACCCATAATGCCCATCTCCCTTCTCCCCTCAGATCAAGTTTGTTGCCAACCATAGCATCTCAACCTGACGCATTGCCTTACCCCTTGGCAAACATAACCAGAAAGAACCAGTTATGCCAAAGTAAAAGCTATGTCTCTTCCGGCCAGTCAACCACACAGCCCATGTAAGGAAGGGGGAAGGAGGGAGGGACAGTTGAAGGTTTTCAGATTTTGCTGAATTCTGGGCTGTTTTGTAGATCTGTGTTGCCCAGACCTTTACTAAGATAGAAGGAAGCTTCTCTCTTCATCAGGGAGTGTGGTGAGCTTTGAGCAGCCTTTCTGTTGCTGGAGAAGTGGTTTCAGCTCAGAATTTGTAGTTTTATTGGCCATTTTGGGCTATTTCTATCCCTTTCATCTTTCTGTTTAAAAACCTGTGTTTGTGCATCGCGCAGCGCCATTTAACTAGGGTTAAACTACTACCAGCACCAGGAAGTCTGCTCTTCAAATTTTCCCTTTGAACTAGTCAGCTGTTCAGTTTTAAGCACTCAAACCTGTTCCTTGAAGCTCAGCACTTCCTTAGAAACCATTGCAAGCACCAGATAGTCTATAAATTGCTACAGCACTCAACTCTCCTTACTAAGAGAAAAAGAGGTTTTAGTACTTACATAAACAAGCACCTATCCAGACATGTCCCAGGGTCAGCTCCTGGTTTTTTCTCCTGTCCACCTGGTGAATCTAGGCATCCTGGGGTAATGTAGCAATTGCCTCATGTACACAGACAACCCTCTCCTCCTACCACCTAACACTACAACCTGTGAGAGATGCACTTATGTAGCCAAACTGGAAGCTAAGCTCTCTCCAGCCAAGACGGGACTAGTCAGTCAAGAGGAGAAGGTAAACACTCACACCACACCACACACAACACATAGTCCCTCAAAACTTACACCCACACATAGTAACAAGAAACACACACCTACATTCATGGAGGTTCTTAATATAAATCTGCCCAAACAACAGAGACCTCCGAAGTTGAAACGTAAACAAGCAACACCACCCAACACAACCCAAGTGACACAACTCACAAAACCAGTGTGCCATTCAACCTCAGTCCCTAAGGCAAAACAACATAGCAAGCACACTAGTCATAGGTGACTCTATAGTCAGGCACACTGATGTCCCACTCACCAGGCTAAACAAGGCGAAGATTACAGTTAGCTGCCTGTCGGGTACTAGGATCCACCACATAATGCATGCACTCAGGTTACTCCACAACAAGTGCAAACATGACTCTGTCATTGTTCATGTTGGAGTGAATGACCTGAGATGTACCTCCTTGGACTACATGAAAAGAAACATGGGGGAGCTCTTAGATCTTGTAGCTCAGGCATGTATGACCCTAGCCCTGAGTAGCATCCTGCCATCACCCAGAATGATACCTCAGTACAAGGACAAAATGACTGACTTCAACTGGCAAAACTTCTGGTGTCATTCTAAGGGGATCCAGTATCTGTCAGTCGGGGGTGACATGATCGACAAGCCACGATGCTTTGCCAGAGATGGCCTGCACCTGTCACCCCTGAGTTTCAGAATACTGGCTAAGGCACTTGCCACCCCTATAAGTGCCTTTTTTAGGGAAGGTTCAAATGACAAAATGACTACCGTAACAGGTACAAGCAAGCAAAATCTGAGGGTAATGCTACTCAATGCTAGAAGTCTAAACCACAAAATGCCCTCACTCGAGGAACTCCTTAAAATGGAGAACACAGACATCTGTGCAGTGACAGAGAACTGATTCAAGACACCAGTGTGCACCCCTGCAATACCAGGCTATAATTCATACCACACCTTTCGGCCATCTAACCTGGACCAAAACATCAGAGGTGGAGGTGTGTCCATATTCACCAAGGATATCCACACCTTTGCTCAGCGTTTTTTGAAATTCATAAATTCCAGTGCCTTGGATCAACTTATCCAGACCCCCACCAGGGGCAGCAATATCCTAGACCTGGTCATTACCAACATGGGCGACTGGTGCTCCACACCAGAGGGTCAGCCCCTCGTTACGCAGATCCGACCACAAGCTAATCAGCTTACACATATACAACCCACCCCCACCCCATATTAAGGAAACCACCGTAAAAAACTTCTCCAAAGCCAACTTCATGCTTCTTAAGGCAGAAGTGGCTAACTTCACCACACCCATGCTGACGGAAAGTAGTAGTAAGACTGCTGAATCTTACATCAATGCACTGTATGAACACACAAACGAGTGCATGGACCACGCCATCCCAAATAGAACTAAGATGCTATCCTCCAAAAAAAAAAAAAAAAAAGAAGCCAATCTGGTGGTCCCCCTGCCATTAACAAACTCTACAACAAAAAGAAGAAACTGTTGCAAAAAAGAGTAAAATCCCAAGATTGGAAAAACTCCCTTGTTAGCCTCAGTAAGAAGCTGATATCCCTCATAAAATCCTCCAAAACTAGTTATGAGAACAAAATCGCCACAGAGTCTAAAGACAACCACAAGGCATTCTATAGTTATGTCAAGAATCTCAATGGCAACACTCAGCTCTCCCCTGAGTTACAGCACAATGGCACTAAACATACAGAACCAGCAGATATTGCCAGCATTCTGGCAGACATGTTCAGTGCAAATTTCACCCCCCTCTCACCCTCTAAAAGGGCCCATCTCTATACCGGATGAATGCAAAGTCTCTGTAATCAAGGCCACATAGGTGATAAATGCACTCACCAATGCCAAGAATACAGCATCCATGGGATCCGACAGCATCCCAGGTTGTGTTCTGCACAAACTACAAGATGAACTGGCACCCCACCCAAGTACCATGCTTAATTATACCCTCGCTACAGCCTTTGTGCCTACTGAATGGAGCACAGCTATTCCACATGGGGGATCCACCAAGGACCCCGGGAACTACTGATCCATCAGTCTGACAAGTCTGATCTGCAAGGCCATGGAACACATCATCATGGAAATTATAAACAATGACATAGGTAACCTGCAAACTCTGAACCCCGCCCAGTTTGAGGTGAATGATAGATTGTGTCTCCTAAACTTGATTGACGTCTTTGAAGCAGTCACCAAAGCCGTGGACGAGGGTAAGGCCGCTCACACAGCCTTAATAGACCTCGCCAAGGCCTTCAACACCATCCCCCACTCTGGTATCATTGATAAACTCAAGAAACTGGGCATAACACCCTATGTCACGAGATGGGTTGCCAACTGGCTCACTGACAGAACCCATACCATGAAAGTAGCCAATTCCAAATCTGACTCCAGACCAGTGCCTAGTGAAGTACCAGAGGGTTCAGTCCTGGGTCCCCTCCTGTTTGGCTTCTACTTCTCTGAAGTCCAGGCCAACACAGAGGGCTTATGACTAACAAATTTCACAGACGACTGCAAACTGAGAGCCATTATTGAATCCCCTAATGATGTGGACATTGCCTGGTGTCAAAGCCAAGGCCTCAAGCTCAACACTAAAGAATGCACAGTCATCCTCTTTGGGAAAAACCCTGTGCCAATGAACTACCACACAGGCGGTAATCCACTCAACACCGAAAGTGTGATACGAGACCTAGGGACACAGGAGGACAGTAGTCTCTCCTTTGATAACCACATTGCCACAGTAGTCAGGAAATCATTCTGTGTGGCACACTTCATCACAAAAGGTTTCTCAGATAGAAAAAAAGAGGTCACTGTCCCCATCTAATCAGCCCTCATTAGACTTATTATAGGGTACAACATCCCATTTGGGATGTACCTCACAAGACATTTGCAGCAACTGGAAAGACCACAGAAATACCTCACAAAGAGGATCACTGGCCTCAACCAGATGCCCTATGCAGACTGTCTTAAAAAACTCCAGCTCTACACCATCGCATATCGCCTACTCAGAGGTGATCTCTGCCTAACATACAAAGCCATGTCAAACTCAGAGCTGTTGGACATGCTACACTTAAAAAAATCCCAATCCCTTCCGGCCACACGCTCCAGGGACCTAAACCTGGTCACCACAATAAACAAAACTTGGAGGGATAAGTTTCTGTCCCATAGACTTCCCATACTCTGGGACAAGCTGCCCATTCATATCAAGCAGAGCACCTCATTGGCCCTTTTTAATCTGGAAAATTGGATGGGAAATAGGAAATTTACTCCAGGGATAATTTCTGTGGCTCTGCTCGACAGGGACACAGGAAAATACATTTTTCTGGGATGCCAAGCCAGGGAATCTTTATAGCTAGGCTTATATAGGGCCCTAGGGCTAACAGCCAAGTATCTACCTATGAAGACAAATGAAAAGCAACAACTCAGATGGAAAGTTATGCTGAGTACATAACTTCATCTCAAGTTGTTTTCATTTGCTCTTCAACCAGTGGGACAGAGTCCCCAACTGCAAAAAAAACTGGGAGGCCCTCATGGAAGGATACAGCAGAGCACGGCAGAGCCAAAGGATGCCCTGCTTCTGTATAGAATACTCAACCTGTAATGGGAAATGAGAGTATGCAATGATTCCCAGGTAACCACAGATCAAATATCATCCAAGGAAACTCGGGACCAAAAGGCAGCTGAAGTGGTCATAGACCTAGTAGAATGCACCTTAATTTGACCTGGTGGAGATCATCCTTTGGCTGAATACGCCAGAACTATGCACTGAGAGATCAAATGAGCAATAGTGACCTTCAATATGGATTTCCCTAAAAAGGGCTTAGAGTGGGAAATAAAAAGTTGATCAGACTTACAAAAAAACTTTGTTTTATGCAACTAAATACATAATTGCCTGTGAAAGAGCCAGGGCACTTCTATGGGCTAGGCTTGTAAAGGCTCCAGGCCATCAGCTTAGTACACACCAATGAACATCCAGCAGGTGCAACTTATACTCTCCCTTATTTTGAAAATTCAGAAAGAAAACAGGAAGACTGATAACCTGACTAATATTGGATTCTGAAGCCACCTCTGGAAGGAAAGAAGGATTAGTGCACAAGGACACCCTATCTTTACGGAAGATCATATAAGAAGACTTAACCAATGAGGCTTGAAGCTCTGACACTCTTTTGGCTGAAGTAATGGCAATCAGGAAGGCTGCCTTCCAAGACAAAAACTGCAAATCCACCCGAAGCTGCGGGTTCAAAGGGGGAAGAAACTAAGGCTTGAGGACCAAGGTGAGGTCCCATGGTGGCGTTGGGTCCTTGATTGGGGGCCTAAGAAAGGTACCTTTCAAAAAGGCTTTACAAAGCTTAGACGAAGTCAGGGAAGCTGAGTTATCTCCTGCATGAAAGTTAGATATAGCTGCCAGCAGAACTTTAACAGTAGAAAAACTAGCACCCTTCTGAAAAATACCAGCCAGAAACTCTAAAATGGCAGCAAGCGGGGCAGTAAAGGGGGCCAAGTCACACTGAGATGCCCAAATCGAAAAACGTTTCCACTTACTAGAATAAACCTTCCTAGAGGAAGCCGGGGAGTCCTAATAATCATGGGAACTGGAGCAGCCAAGCGGTAAGCTTTAGACTGGCCAGATCTGGGTATGGAATCCCTAGGGATGTGAAATTAGATCCAGAATTGAGATCCAACGTCCATGGAGGACACACTATGCGAGACCACAGAGAAGGGAACCATACTTGGCAGGGCCAGAATGGGGCAATTAGGATGACTGAGCTCCCCACCCATAGAGCTTACTGGAGAAATTTCAATATCGGGAGGAGAAGAATATAAGCATATAGAAGACCAGAGGGCCAAGCACTAACAACAGCGTCTCTGGGGACTTCCCCCAGTGGGGGGTTCAGAGCAAAAAACTCGCTGCACTTCATGTTGGAAGAAGAAGCAAAGAGATCGCAGCAAGGCTGATCACACTTTAGAAAGATCCGTTTCGCTACTAAAGGATTCAGAGACCACTCATAAGGCATCAGGATAGACCTGCCGAGACTGTCTGCTAGAATGCTGGACCCCCCCCTGAATGTGCACTGCCACCAGAAAAGGGCCGGTAGAGATCACCCACTCCCACACTCTCATGGTTTTGTGACAAATGGGATAAGACCTGGCTTCCCCCCTGTTTGTCGATGTACCAGACTACAGACATGTTGTCTGTCTGGATGGCAATCATCCCTAGAGGAAGATGGGCATGAAGAGCTTGCAGTGCCAACAGCACTGCCCTCATCTCCTGGACATTGATATGCAACTGGGTCTCCAGGGAAGAACACATGCCTTGGACTGTCCTTCCCAAACAATGCCTCTCACCTGAGTGGTCACCGTGGTTGACAGGGCAGGAAGAATAAACAAGCAACCCCGATGAAGGTCTAGGGATTGAATCCACCAAAGAAGAGAATCCCTGCGTGCTCTTGATAAATGAACAGGATGGGACAACAGCAGATCTAGTAATGACCACTGGACCACCAGAGTCCATTGGAGTACCCTCATGTGCAACCGGGCCGTGGGCACAAGGGTGATTGTAACTAACATGGAGCCCAACACCCGTAAGACAAACTCCGCTGAGGGAGACTGACCTTGACAGATGCCCAAGACATGAAGTCTGAGGGACTGCAGTCTGTCTGGAGTTAGAAAAACTTTGGTCTGAATGGTGTCCAACCGCGCTCCAATAAAATCCAGAACTTGAACCGGGTTCCACCGTGACTTGTTGAGATTTATGGTGATGCCTAACTGGTGGGCGGTATGGAGAAGGGAATCCCTGGCTTGGCAGAGTCTATGCCTGGAGGGAGTGGAAAGGAGCAAATCGTCCAGGTAAGGAAAGACCTGGAAGCCCTGCAGTTGCAGGTGAGCTGCTACTACTGCCATCACTTTGGTGAACACCCTGTGGGCTGTGTTGAGACCAAAGGGTAACGATCTGAACTGGTAATGACTGGCCCCCAGCCGGAAGAGGAGGAACCTCTGAGAGAGTCTGTCCATTTTGATGTGACAGTACACATCCTGGAGGTCCACCAAGCACATTAATTCGTTCTCCTGCAGGAAGAGCCGGATAGACTGGAGTGTTTCCATTCGGAATTTCGTCTTGGCAACTACCAGGTTTAGGGATGACAGATCCAGTATCGTTCTTAAGTCCCCTATCTTCTTTGGCACTAAAAAGAACATGGAATAGATGCCTAATTCAGACTGGTCTGAGGGGACAGGCTGGATGATTCACTTTTCAAGCAGCTTGAAAATTTCCAGTGCTACATACTCCCTTCACGCAGGTAGGACATCTGGATGGTGTTTGGGAGGGAGTGGTATTTGCGTGGAGAGAACTGAATATCCTCTGGATATAATTTGCAACATTCAATGATCATCTGTGATAGACTCCCAGGCCTTTGGGTGTAGCAAAAGTCAACCCCCAACTGCCTCCAGAGACAAGCAGCTGGGCAGCCCTTCAGGGCTGCTATGTAGGTGTGTCTGGGAAAGAATCCCAAGACCCTTGGTTCTGCAGATCCCCTCTGCTGCGAGGGCAGCATCTGTCAAATCTCCCTCTGCCTCTGATGGAAGGTGAGTTCTGAGCGTACAGGGAATAACCCTGAGACTTCTGGAACCACATCTTCTTCATCCCCTGCTGATTCCTGGAGAAGGTTCGTTGAGGAGTTGAGAAGCAGAGTCTTCCCATCCTTCTCCCTCTGGACCAGTGTGTCATGGACAGTCTTTCCAAAGAGAGTGGAATGATCATATGGGGCATTTGTAAAAGACGCCTTAAACGGCTGCGAAAAGGCACACAGTTGGAGCCAGGTGTGACGCCTGCTCTGGCTGTTCTAGTGGCACCCTCGGTAGCATGAGATAGGAGCCACATAGAGGTGCTGGAAATGGAGGTGAGGGTGACCACCCGGGAGGAGAAAACCTTCTTTTCTTCCACCGACATGGAAACTGGGGTAGACTCGGTGACTTCCTTAACTAGGTCTCGCTGAAGCCTAATCACGTGTGTCATGTAGTTCAGCATAAGTAGAGAGAACATTGCTGAAGCGTAGACCCACTTCCCAAAACAGTCCATGGTCCTCGACTGCTGATCCTTAGAATGGACCATGGAGCTCTCCTGCACAAACTCCTCCTTGGTGGCTGCTGCCACCACCATGGCATCCACAGAAGAGCCCTTCGACCAGTGCAGTTTATCTGAAGGAGCACTGAGGATCTTATCATCGCATTTGGGGATAGGCTCCACCGTGTTAAGCTCCTTCCATAGCCGAGATGTAATGAGATCCAGGAGGGGACACCCAAGATGTAGAGGGTCCTGCACCAAACACCTCCAGGAACACCGACTCATCAAGGTTGGGTTTTTTGGGCAGACCACCTCCCACGCTGGTGAAGGATCTCCATGATGTTTCCAAAGCAGACATCATCTGGGGGTGATGGAGAGGAACCCTCCCCTTCCTCCAAGTAGGTGTCCTCCGTGCACAACTCTGGTGGGGAGTCTTAGTGTCTGCTTTTACACACATGCTTTAGAGGAACCTCTTCTGGGGGGGGGGGGTCTCTGGGGAGGACTTGAAAGCTTCAGGCTGTTCTCATAGTGGAATTCCTGGGGCAGAGAGGGGATAGGATGGCGGAATCTAGCCCAGACACAGACGGATCCAGGACAGACGCAAAAGGATGAAAGCATCAAGGGTTTCAATGGAACCGAGAGCACCCTCTCCACCACGTGGAAGGCAGAGGGAGAATGAACTCCGGGAGCTTGTAGAAAGACCGGGTCCATAATCCTCTGAGTCAACGGGGGGGAGCTGGAGCTGAAACTCCAGGTGCAGAGACTCCGAGTGGAAGGCTTGGCTCAGAAAAACTCAGAGCCAACACCATTCCTTCGGATCTGGTGCCGAGGCTACAGGTCTGAGAGCCAGAAGGCTCCAAGCTAGTCGGAGCCAACCCTAAGTAATAGTTGATGTCAAGGTACCAGGTACCATTGGCGCTGACCCCTCAACATAGAGGGCCCTCGGACCCAAGGACTCTGAAACCGGGGGTCAAAACAGAGAAGGAGTGATTGGCAAAAAGGTGGACTGCATGCCCCCAGCCCCAGAAGGGGAGGGGGCAGGCAAGACTCCCATCTGAATCTGCTTGCGAATAAATCTCTGCATCATCCTCTCCACCTCGGCTTCGAAAAGGCTGCAGGTGGACCTGGCAGAGGAGGCCACAGACACCGGCCTAGACAGGTGGTGGGGGGAGGCTGACACAGGAGAATGGCCCCAAGGCACCTCCAGCTCCAGGGAGAAGCAAGTAGAATGGATCCAAGAGGAGCCTGAGCTGGAAGCCGGGCAAGATTTTGCCAGGGGCTCGGCCGAGGAACAGCGATCGGGAGACAGCTTCCTTGGCCTATCCTGGTTTCCATGTTTGCACTTCTCCCCGGCTCTTTCCCTCTTGGCGGGAGGTTGAGTCCCAGGGGCTGGGGAGGAGGAAGCAGCAGAAGTCAAAGAAGAAGCTTGGACCTCTACAGTGGAAGGAGGAAGGAGGCCCTTAAGGATCAGCTTATTCCTCCTGTCGATCAACATGAGGGTGTTGAACCCCACGCAGATCGAACAGGAGGAATACAGGTGCAAGACCCCTAAAAAGACTACACACAGAGTGTGGCCATCAGTGAGGGAAAGTTTATGGCCACACTCCGTGCACTTTCTAAACCCTGGATTAGGTATCTCAGCTACGGGTATGGGAAACAGGGGACCCAGAACAAACACACACACACATCTAAGTAAAGGGAGACAGAAAGAGGAACCAGGAAAAGTTTTTTTTTTCTGTTTTTTTAAACTAAGGACCGATGCCTGAGCGCAAAGGTAGAGGAAGTGAAAGAGTGGAACGAGGATAGGAAAACTCAAAAGGATAAGACAAAATTAGCAAAAAACACTCACCAAAAGCCTGAAGCAACAGACCACGGTGCTAGCAATACATGAAGCAAACAAGATCTGAGGGGAGAAGGGAGACAAGGGCATTATGGTAGGGGAGGAGCTTGGAGCGCAGATCTGATGCTAGAGAATGCTGCCGAGTCGGATCCATCCCGAATTTGTGTCCCACAGGTTGAAGAGCAAATTAAACCAACTTCAGATCTAACATTTATAAATGTTGTTTTGATAATTTAATACAGCATTTTGATGAAAATGTATGCCTGTTTTAAATGCTGATTTGCTTTTATCCCTATAAAAATACAGAGGTAATAAAAAGGTAGTACACCTCAGTTAAAAGAGAAAGGACTTATTTCTGCATATTTCATGTATAATATGACACGTTAGAAAACAAGTGCACTGTATTAATTTTTGAAATGTCAGTATTTTAGCATTTCAAATATATTCTGACATCATCTGCAAAACGCTGTTAATTGTGTAAGTACATTCAGGAAAATTAAAATATGTTTTTGCATTAAATATAAAAAGAGTTCTACAAAGACTGAATAAATATAATAAAAGGGGACAAGCCTGCCTTATTCTGTTTTTAATGGTTATTGACTCTGCAATATATTTATTACAATTTTTTTAGTTAGATTCTCATACTAGACCAGTATATTTTAAGAAAAGTTCAAAAAAGGCAAATTTAATTAAGGTTGAGAAGAAAAGTACATTGATTGCGAAAGCACAGATACTAACTACTTCTTGGTACCCCCTTTTAACATCTGTAAGGACTTGAGTGTAACAGTTTGGAGAACCACTCACTCTTGCAACATCCGATAGGGTGCAAGTTCTGAGACAACCCATCTATATTCACATAGTGACACAGCCTGGGTGGTATAAAATTTTAAATTGAAAAGATTACAAAGATAAGACCTATCTAGCTAGCTTAGAATTACTAACTTCTTGCCTAAGTAACTACTAAAGGGGTGCACAGATGTACCTGGCAAGGACACTCTACATAATAAATAATACATTAGAGTAGCAACAGCCAACTTAACTGCCAATCATTCTCTTTTTATCCACGGAGTATTCTTCATTCAGTATTTCGTAGTTTTCTGCTTATATAACATATTGCATTTCTTTACACTCTATGTTTTCAGTCAGTGCTGCTCTGATGTCTCCATCAGAGGCATCTGTGAATACCACAAACATTTTAGAAAAGTCAAGGGTGAACAGAAATGGTTTCACAGAGCAGCATTTCTTTCAATTTCCTGAAAGCCTAGTCAGTTCTATCTTTCCATTTGACATTTTTCCCACTTTTCTGAGATTTAAAAAAGTTCAGTTACAGATTTGCTGTTCTGAACTGTTTGTAAGTTTCTTGGAGGCCACTGTTTGCTTGGGCTAAAGGGAAGTCTCTGTGTTCATCAGTGGCAGTGATAAACATTGAGCAGCTTGCCTGCCCCTGTGGGAGCGGTTACTGCCTTGAAACTGTAGTTTTATTGGCCATTTTGGGTCAATTCCAAACTCATTGATCTCCCTCTCTTAAAACCCGATTGCCTCGTGGTTTTGGCATCTTTTTGGACTTGTTGGCTGTTGGTGAAGCACCCACCAAGAAGAGAAACGCTGAGAGAAGAAAGGAGCCACTTTTGAGATTTTAAGTATTTTGCTTCAGATTATTTGTTAAGTTTTTCTGCACTGCCGCCTACTTTTGAGCATTTTCTGGCTTGTTAATCTTGATTTCTGTGTTGGTAACTGTATTTAGAATTTCCTGCCTGCACTTATTTTTAAAATCGTTTTTTTTCTTAAAACTTGCATTTTATCTGTCTCTGGCCTAGCACTCAAGTGTGGGGTCATTTACTGCACTCTTCTAACTTGTTGATACTTGTGAACCTCTGCTTTCCTTAAAAAAAAAAAAAAAACAAAAAAACTTGCTTTTTTCCCACTTTTCTGAGATTTAAAAAAGTTCAGTTACAGATTTGCTGTTCAGAACTGTTTGAAAGTTTCTTGGAGGCCATTGTTTGCTTGGGCTAAAGGGAAGTCTCTGTGTTCATCAGTGGCAGTGATAAACATTGAGCAGCTTGCCTGCCCCTGTGGGAGTGGTTACTGCCTCGAAACTGTAGTTTTACTGGCCATTTTGGGTCAATTCCAAACTCCTTGATCTCCCTCTCTTAAAACCGTCTTTTGTGCATTTTTGCGCATAGCCCAACATCGGGCAGTGCCGCCTAATTGGGTTTAAACTATTCCTGGCTCCTCAAAGTCTGCTCTTCACTTTTTCCCTTAGAACTGCTCTCTCTCTCAAATTAAACACCATATTCTCATTCTAAGGCCCCTCACTGGTCCAAATAAGTTATCTTACAAGCTAGCACGAATAAACCATAAGCACTACTCACTCTTATACTCTCTACAATTACCTTGTCCCCTATTGGTCCATTTTAATTCAGTTCCCTATATTACTCTAGCATGTCCAAAGGTCAGTCAATGGTTTCCTCTCCAGTCCAGCTGGTGAATCTGGGAATTTTGAGGCAATGTTACAACTGTCTCATGTTCACGGACAACCCTCTCCTCCTCCAAACAGGTTCAAATATATGTGAGAGATGCAACCATATAGCCAAACTGGAGGCTGAGCTCTCTCATCTCAAAACTGGTGTAACCAGTCAGGAGGAGAATGTAATCTCACACAACACAATTCCAGTATCAAATAGTCCCACCACAACAGCGAACCAAACACATAAAAACACAAAAACATACTCGGAGGCTCTAAATAAAAATCTACCTAAGCAACAGAGACCTCCAAAGCAGACATCCAAGCAAACGCTACCCCAAAACAAAACACGTACAACACATAGCACACAAAGTCAGTGTGCCAAGCAGTCACAGCCCTTAAGGCTGAATAACACACCTGATACCCTTGCAATAGGTGATTCTATTGTCAGACACACTGACGTCCCGCTCACCAGGCTGAATAAAGAGAAGGTCACAGTGAGCTGCCTGTCGGGCGCTAGGATCCGCCACATAACGCAAGCACACAGGTCACTCCAAAGCAAATACAAATATGATTCAGTCATTGTACATGCTGGCGTGAATGACCTGAGACATACCTCCCTTGACTACATGAAAAGAGACATAGAGGAGCTCTCTGATCATGTAGCCCAGGCCGGTATGACCCTGACCTTGAGTAGCATCTTACCCTCACCTAGAATGATGCCACAGTATAAAGACAAAATGATCGATTTTAACAATTGGCTAAAATTTTGGTGTCATTCAAAGGGGATCCAGTGTCTGTCAGCCTGGGATGACATGCTCGACAAGCCACATTGCTTCGCTAGGGACGGCTTGCACCTGTCACCCCTGGGCTTTCGGATATTGGCAAAGGCTCTTGCCACCCCCATAGTGCCTTTTTTAGGCAAGGCTCAAAAGTCAAACCCACCTCCATAGACAGCACAAGGAATAAGAAACTAAGGGTAATGCTAAACACCAGAAGTCTTAACCTCAAGATGCATGCACTCAAAGCTCTCCTCAGTATGGAGAACATCGATATCTGTGCAGTGACAGAAACCTGGTTCAAGGCTCCAGAGAGCACCCCAGCACTACCAGGTCATACCTCATATCATGCTTTTCGGCCCCAAAACCCAGACCGAACCACAAAAGGAGGAGGGAGTTTCCATATTTATCAAGGATATCCACACCTCCAGGTTAGTGGCAGTGCACGAAGTATCGGATACCATCCATGTGCAACTGACAGTGGGGCAAGACTGCTTTTCAGTTTGTAGCATCCTACAGACCACCCTCTCAAAGTCAGGAATCCCACTTGGCTTTCCTGAAAACATTGGAGAACACTAAGATCTCTCCGAACACCATTATATTGGGCGACTTCAACTACCCAAATATAGACTGGGAGCATTACTCAAGCCCCAGCACCTTAGCCCAAAGGTTCCTGGAATTTATAAACTCAAATGCTATGGAACAACTAGTCACCACTTCCACAAGAGGGGAAAACATACTAGACCTGATCATTACCAACATGGAGACTCTATGCTCTATACCAGAAGTATATCCCTCATTGGTAAGATCAGACCATAAATTAATTTCACTGGATATCCACATCCCGACCCCACCCCCAGCCCAGAAATCCACAGTGAAAAACTTCTCAAAAGCGAGCTTCACACTTCTCAAAACTGAAGTGGAATCCTTCAAGGCCCCAGGGCCAGTGGAAACTACGGCCCAAACTGCAGAATCCTATATAAACGCATTCTACGGACATCTCCAGGAATGCATGGATCATGCTATCCCAAACAAAATCAAGACCCAATCATCCAAAGGCAGGCATCCAGTCTGGTGGACCCCAGTCATAAATAAACTGTACAACAGAAGGAGGAAGCTACTACATGATAGAGCAAAATCCCTAAAAGGGAAGGCATCTCTGATCAGTACTAGCAAAAAATTACGATCCCTCATAAAATCCTCCAAGGCCAGCTTCGAGAGAAAAATTGCACAGGACACTAAAGACAATCATAAGGCTTTTTTCAGTTATGTTAGGAACCTGGGATGCAACTCCCAGACTTGTTCTGAGTTGATTCTAAACGACAAAAAATACACTGAACCCACAGACATTGCCAATATCCTGGCAGACAGGTTCAGTGCAAACTTCTCCACCCCCTCCACCCCAAAAACGCAAGTATCTATCCCGGCAGAGTGCAGCCTCCCAAACATCTCTGATGCTCAGGTGAAGGCCGCCCTCTCCAAAGCAAAAAACACTGCTTCCATGGGACCAGATGGCGTCCTGGGATGCGCCCTACATGAACTCCAAGAAGAACTAATCCCTCAAGTAAAATTGCTGTACTATCTCAGCCTCACTACAGGATATGTGCCCAAAGAATGGCGTACAGCAACAGTGGTCCCACTCCACAAAGGTGGCGCCTCTGCGGACCCTGGAAACTATCGCCCCATAAGCCTGACTAGCCTAGTATTCAAGGCTATGGAGAGGATCATCATGGAACTCAAACAAAGACATTGGGGACCTACAGACACTAGATCCTACCCAATTTGGCTTTGTCAAGGGCAGATCCTGCCTTTTGAACCTGGTCGACTTCTTCGAAACAGTCACCAAGGCCATAGATGAAGGGAAGGTAGTCCACACAACCTATCTGGACCTTGCAAAGGCATTTGACACAATACCCCACTCGGGCATCATAGATAAGCTATCCAGCCTAAATATAAACCCCTGTGTCACAAGATGGGTCGCAAACTGGCTCAAAGACAGAACCCACAGAGTCAGAGTTGCTGGAGCCATGTCAGACTCGAAACCGGTCACAAGTGGCATCCCACAAGGTTCTGTCCTGGGACCTCTCTTGTTCGGTATTTACTTTTCTGAGGTACAGGCCAACGTGGGAGGACTATGGCTCACCAAGTTTGCAGATGACTGCAAACTGGGCCATAATCGACTCTCCAGCTGACACAAACATCCTTCAAAAGGTCTCAGAGACGGATAACTGGTGCCAGAGCCATGGTCTAAAGCTAAATACCAAAAAGTGTATAGTCATACCCTTTGGCAAAAACAATGTGCCCACAAATTACCACATAGGTGGTAACCAATTAAGTACAGAGAAAGTAATTAGGGATCTGAGGACCCAAGTTGATAGCAATCTCTCCTTTGACAACCACATTGCCAAAGTGGTTAGAAAGACCTTCTACATAGCCCACCTCATCATGAAAGGATTCACATCTAGATCAAGAGAGGTAATTGTGCCCCTTTATTCATCCCTCATCAGGCCCATCATAGAATACAATGCCCCCTTTGGGATGTACCTTACCAGACACCTGCAGCAATTAGAAAGACCCCAAAAGTACCTCTCCAGGAGGATCAAGGGACTCAAACAGATGCCATATGCTGCTCGGTTAAAAAAACTCCAGCTCTACTCAGTTGCATACCGCCTATTTCGAGGCGATCTATGCCTGACATATAAAGTTATGTCCAACCCAGAATTAATGGACATGCTCCACCTCAGTAAATCTAAATCCCTTAGAGCCACGCGCTCGAGGGACTTGAACCTCAGCACAGAAATAAATAGAACATGCTGGAGGGACAGATTCATAACCCAGAGACTCCCTTTGCTCTGGAATAGAATTCCAATTCATGTTAGGCAGAGCACCTCACGGACTCTCTTCAAGAAGAATCTTGATGAGTGGATGGGTAATCGTAGGTTTGTCCCGGGGATTACTTCCGTGTCACTATTAGACAGAGGCACAGTAAACTAAACTTTAAAAAGGGCACAGTATACTCAAATCAAGGGGTGGCATAAGCCAAACACAATCGGGCTAGGCTTATAAATGCCTCAGGGCAGATAGCCTAGTACAAACCTATGAACCTATTTAAAGGGCCCTTAACCTTAATTAGGTTAGGGGGCACATTATCGTAGAAAATTTAGTAAATGACCAGACATAAAAACGTCCTCACTTATTTGATGGTAGTAGGTATGGGCCAATTTTGTTAGGCTTCTACTTCCTACCTATAGTTTTATTTTCTCATTCTAACAGGTAGCTTAAGTACTGAACTTCAGCCTCAGTCACTATACATTTAGTAATGTTGGTTGTTAACCCTTCTCAACATAGAGAGTTTACAACAGCTTGGAGTTTAGGGAGATGACTTTCCCTAACCTCCAAGAATTAACTACGTCAACAAGGTAAGCTGCAGCATGCTTAATGTAAGGTCTAAGAATCCTGCCCATAAGCCTCTAACACACTGCCAGAACTTAATTAAGGACAAATTGCATGACATAGAATAGAAGATACCAGATACCATCTAGTGTGAAGAGTGATGTTTTGGTCTTGGCCTTTTTTAAAGTTAATGAGATTAGCCAATAACCCTTGGTTTATTAGTACAGTGTGGATAGAAATGTAGAGTTGCTCAATTTCTCAAGAGACAACCCATCTACGTTCATATAGTCACAGTCTGGGCGGTGTAAAATTTTAAATTGAAATGATTACAAAGATAAGACCCATCTAGCTAGCTTAGAATTACTAACTCCTTGCCTACTTAACTACTAAAGGGGTGCAAAGACTGTACCTGGCAAGGACTCACTGCATAATAGATAATACATTAGAGTGGCAACAGCCGATCATTCTCATACTCTGTGAATCGGGTAGAAATCAAATTATTTGGAAAAAATATTCTGCGTTTTTCCACATAATATTCAGCTTTCTGTAGTCACTGCAAAATATTATAGTCCTACCAGGTTTGGGAACTAGTACAGTAAGGCTCTTTCACTCACTCTGCGATTCCTTGATTACCCCAACCTTAAGTATAGTATTTTCTGTATTTCTTGCTTAACTGCATTTTTTTTGGACTCTGGTATCTAATACTGTTTCAAATGTACCTTTTCAGCAGGAATGGTCTCAATGTGGTGCTGGATTAAGTTACTTACGCTGGGTAATTCTGAAAACAGGTCCCTATCTAACCTTCTGCCTCTAGGCCACTGACAGTGTCCACCTTCAGTGGATATAAAAAGTTTACACACCCCTGTTAAAATGCCAGGTTTTTGTGATATAAAAAATGCGACCACAATAAATCATTTCAAAACTTTTACCACCTTTAATGTGACCTATAACCTGGACAATTCAATTGAAAAACAAACAAATCTGTTAGGGTAAAAAAAAAAAATAAAAAACGTACAATAAGCTGGTTGCATAAATGTGCACACCCTTAAGCTAATGTTGCTGTTTGTCTTTCGGCTTTTTCCTGGTAAGGGGTCACCACAGCGGAATTCCGGTCCGCTAATGATTGGCAGTAGATTTTGTACGAAACACTGAGGTGCCAGCTCAACGCCCAACCTTCAACGAAGGCACGCCCATTTACGCACGCATGTCTTTCGAACGCTACCCAACCGCGGGGAGGACATACAGACTCCACACAGAAGCCACTCTCAAGCCAAGCCAGGAATCGAACGGGAGAACCTCTTGCTGTGAGGTAACAACGCTACCACCGCGGCATTACCGCACACCCTTACTTTGTTGAAACACCTTTTGGTTTAACTACAACATTCAGTCTTCTTGAGTACATATCTGCCATCAATTAGAGAGACTCTGGTTAACCCCAAATAAAGTACTTCATAGTAGGATTTTCCGGACATTTACTCAGTTGCCTGTTACAGCAAAAGCCATGGTTCGCAGAGAGCTTACAAAGCATTAAAGAGATCTGATTGTTGAAAGGTATCAGTCAGGAGAAGGGTACAAAAAAGTTTCCATAGCATTGGATATATCATGGAACACAGTGAAGACAGTCATCAAAAAGTGGAGAATATATGGGACAACAGTGACGTTGCACAGAACTGGACATCCCTCCAAAATTGATGAAAAGACAAGATAAAAACTGATCAGGGAGGCTGCCAAGAGACCTACAGCAACACTGAAGGAGCTCCAGGAATTTCTGGCAAGTACTGGCTGTGCACTACAAGTGACAACAATCTCGCATAGTCTCCATGGCTGGGCACGGGGTACGGTTGCAAGATGGAAGCCTTTTCTTACACAGAAAAACATCCAGGCCCAGCTACAATTTGCAAAACAATACATCAAGTCTTCCAAAAGCATGTGGGAAAATGTGTTATGGTCTGATGAGACCAAGGTTGAACTTCTTGGCTACAATTCCAAAAGATATGTTTGGTGCAAAAACAACACTTGGCATCACCAAAAGAACACCATCCCCACAGTGAAGAATGGTGGTGGCAGTATCATGCTTTGCAGTTGCTTTTCTTCAGTTGGAACTGGGGCTTTAGTCAAAGTGGACGAAATTATGAACAGTTCCAAATACCAGTCACTTTTGGCCCAAAACCTTCAGGCGTCTGCTAGAAAGCTGAAGATGAAGAGGAATTTCACCTTTCAGCACAACAATAACCCCAAGCATACATCCAAATCAACAAAAGAATGGCTTCACCAGAAGAAAATTAAAGTTTTGGAATGGCCCAGACCTAAATCCAATAGAAAATCTGTGGGGTGACCTGAAGAGGGCTGTGCACAAGAGATGCTCTCACAATCTGACAAATTTAGAGAGCTTTTGCAAGGAAGAGAGGGCAAATATTGCCAAGCCAAGATCTGCCATATTGATGGACTCCTACCCAAGAAGACTAAATGCTGTAATTAAATCAAAAGGTGCTTCAATAAAGTATTAGTTTAAGGGTGTGCAAACTTATACAACCAGCTTACTGTACATTTTTATTTTTTTATATTTTCCCCCTAACAGATTTCTTTGTTTTTCAATTGAATTGTACATGTCACAGGTTACATTAAAGGTGGGAAAAGTTTTGAAATGATTTATTGTGGTCTCATTTTTTATCATCATAAAACCTGGTATTTTAACAGGGGTGTGTAAACTTTTTATATCCATTGTATCTTAACTTCAGAACATGCTGAGTGGGGGGGGGGACTTTAACCTCTTCAGAAAACAGACTCACTACAGAAACTTATGTCCTCAAAAAGCTTCAAAACATTTATTTAACAACTATTCTGGTTGCCTCTTATCAGTTTGTTTTATTTTGCAATTCACTTCTACTTTCTATCACTTCAGAAGGGCCTTGTGACTTGGCAAGAAATGTCCTTCTAACACAAGTACTTTGCCCCTGCTTTGAAATCCAAGGTGAGAATTTCTATTATAACCTCTGTGCCGGGCTTCCTGTGCTCTTTCCACTTGCTCCCTGACTATAGGCATTACAGTTCTTAGTCTATCCTAGAGTTTTAGGAAATGTTTTTATATTACGACAAAAATAAAAATGCCAGTGGAGAGGATTAATGGTACACGCGATAAGTCAACTATGTCTAGCACACACATATACCAGTGTACCAATACTAGGCGGAGGCAGCTAGTTAAAAAGTTATATACTTTAATTAAAATTCGTTAGCGCTTTCATAGTCCTTTACAAACTGCTTCATCAAACAAATCACTCCATTATACAATTCAGCTTTTATATTAAAAACAAATTGCTGCTAACCAATCTACTTCAAATACTAATTATCTTCGTCATGGCAACGAACAATTGTTGGATTTCAACATGAACAATGATCATTACCATTAACATAATACCCATTTAAAAGTCAATGTATATACTTGCAGTCAACAGGAATAAAAAATGTAAAGAAAACATATATACAACACACAAGATATGAACAGCTTAAACATGTATGATTACTCATCATTAAAACATATATTTGTGCGATGATGACATTCAACCCCTAGGTACAAATGTCATTATTTACATAAGATCTTTTTTACTAGTATCACTTATGAAAGTTCCTAGCCTTTAATAACGGCTTCAATAGTATTTTGTCACTTAGACCTTTCCCAGCATCTGCTCTTAATCTGATAATCTGCCTTATTTCTAATGTTTCTGTTAAATTCTCTATATTTCCACCCCTTTGGCTCAATGTAACCTTTTCTATAACTTGGAATTTAAACTTATGCATCTCATCGTTCTGCATTACATGTCTAGCCAATGCATTAGTGGACATCCTTTTTCTAATGTCACATATATGCTCTCTAATTCTGTCCTTAAATCTTCTATTGGTCTTCCCTACATAAAAGGAAGAACACGTAGTACGTACAGCTGTGGGAATAACGGTAAGGGTTGCAGCCATGGACCCCAGAGCTCGAAGAACCAGGTTTGCCGGGGGGCACAGAATGTGTAGTATTTGTCTGATATGAAGCTGTTATGATAGGATTCATTGGGGAGGAAGAAAGGCCTTGACTTGTAAAGTGTCAAGACGTGCTCCTATAAAGTCTAGGACTTGTACTGGCTGGAGGATGTGACTTTTTCAAGTTGACAGAAATTCCCCAAGTACTGAGCTAGTTGCAAGATGTAATTCTGGGCTAGCAATAGTCGACTTCTGGTGGAAGCACCTATGAGCCAGTCATCCAAGTACGGGAATACTTGGCAACCCTGCAGTCTGAGATGGGCTGCCACTAATGTCATGACTTTGGTGAACACGCTGGGGGCTGTGGTGAGACCAAAGGGGAGTACGCGGAACTGTAAGTGACTGGCTCCCAACCAGAAGTGGAGAAACCTCCTAGAGCGCCTGTCCATCTTTATATGGTAGTACACATCCTGGAGGTCTATGGAGCACATCCAGTCATTCTCCTGTAACATGGGGAGAATGGACTTGAATAGTGACCATCCGGAACTTTGTTTTGGCAACTGGTTTGTTCAGATCGGTGAGGTCCAGTATAGGTCTCAAGTCCCCTGTCTTTTTTGGTACCAAAAAGAATCTTGAGTAGATGCCTGATCCGGACTGGTCTGGGGGAACTGGCTGGATGACTTTTTCTTAGCAGACCGTAAATTTCCATGGCTGCTGCCTCCCTCTGATCGGATGGAACATTGGGCAGGGTTTTTTTTGGGGTCTGGGATTCGACAGAAAAGGAAAGTTGTACCCTCTGGATATGATGGTCAACACCCAACGGTCTGTGGTGATGGCTTCCCAGGCTGTTGGGTGAAGAGACTGAAGACCCCTCGACTGCCTCCAGAGTGGAGCAGTCAGGCAACCTCTCAGGATTACAGAAGGGTTTCTCCGAGAAAGGTTCTCGGGAACCCTGGTTTTTGGGACCCCCTCTGCCCCTAGGGCAGCGTCCATTGTTTCCTCCTCTGCCTCTGGAGGAAATCTCCACTGAAAGGAAGAGATCTGGGACTTCCAGAAGCACACCTTCTTACCACCACACTAATTCCAGGAAAAGGATTTTTGTGGGGTAGCAAAGCGGATCACTACAGCAGAAAGCGTCTTCCCATCTTTCTCGCTCTGAGAGAGAGTGTCATGAATGGATGGACCGAACAAGGCTGATCCATCCACAGGGGTTCTGGTGAATGATATCTTGAAGGGTTCAGAAAAATTGCAAAGCTGCATCCAGGCATGGCATCTAATCGCAATGCCAGAACCAGCTGCCCTAGAGGCTCCTTCCGTAGCATGTGAAAGTAGCCTCATAGAAGTGTTGGATATGAGAGTGAGGGTGGTCAGCTTAGAGGAGACAGATTTCTTCTCCTCTTCAGGCATGGACCGTTTGGGAGGCTGAGTGATCTCTCTGATTTAGATCCCTCTGAAGCGTGGTGATGGGGGCCAAATAGTTCAGCTCCCTCAGAGCAAAGACTGCTGAAGAATAAACTCACTTCCCAAATCTGTTCAAAGCCCTAGACTCTCTGTTAGGGGACTGGACAGTGGAATTCTCTTGAGCAAGTTCCTTTTTGGTGACTGCTGCAACCACCATGGCATCGACAGGGATACCCTCTGACCAATAGGAACTGTCTGGGGGGGGGGGGGCACTAAGGACCTTGTCAGGATATGACTGGGTATTGGCTTTACCGTGTCTGGTTCCTTACATGCCCTGCAGGGAAATAAGGTCTATCAAGGAATCTGCAAAGGGGGACACCCAAGGAGGTAGAAGGTCCTGTTCCAAAGGCCTCGAGGAACACTAATTCTTCTGTATTAGGGTTTTGGGTAGACCACCCACCTTTCTGCCGGAGTATTTCCATGATGTCTCCAAAGGAGACATAATCAGGTGGGGATCTGGGGGACACTTCTTCCTCACAATCAGTGTCATCGGTGAGGGACTCTGGAGGTGAGTCCAACTGCCTCCTCTTGCACTTGTGTTTTCCGTGGATCTCCTCAGTGGGAAGATCTGGGGAGCCATTGGAAGGCTGTTGTGGTTTCAGCTGTGGAGCAAGGCTTGAGGCCTGAGGAACAGGCAAGTCCCTGAGAGGACAAGAGGGATGCCCGTTGCACACATACAGAGGTAGCAGACAAGGTATCTGAAGCTAGGAGTGTCAAAGCCCTCACTGGAGGGGAGAGAACTCTCTGCACTACCTCAAATGCCGAAGGAGAGCGAACACCTGAGGACAACTCTGCCAAAGCCAAAGCCACTGGTGTTGAAAATCCCTGTGCCTAACTAGCCCCTAGCGCTGCGGAGGCCGTTATATTTAAACTGTCACATGCCGAGGTGCCGAGAGGTAGGGATGGAAACAAAAGCCTTGCATGGTACAGAAACCTGGGCAGTAAAGGCAGAACAGTTTAAGAAGCTAGAGGTGATGGAAATGAAGTGTTTGAGAAGGGTGGTAGGATGCACACTCTGGGACAGACAAAGAAATGAGGACATAATAGCAGAAGCCAAAATAGCTCCAATTACAGAAAAGATCAAAGAGAACAGATTACGTTGGTTTGAACACGTGCAGAAAAGCAGAAGACAATCTGGTGAGGAAGATTTGGGACAGACAGGATGGAGGTAAGAGGAAGCGAGGATGTCCAGCAAAGAGGTGGATGGATTGTGTAAAAGAAGATCTGTGACAGTCAGGCATGAGTGTTGAAGAAGGCAGGAGTGTGACACTGAATTGAGAGAGTTAACGACAGTTAACACGATACCCCGAGCCTATGTATAAAAAAAAAAGGGGGGGGAATGATGATGATGATGATGATGAGTTAAATGTGATAAGCATATCCTCCTCACAGAACAAGATGATTTAGAATTGTGCAATTTGCACAGATAATTTAGAGCTACACAGTTAAGGCTGATATACATAGCACAAGCAGAAGGTTATAAATCAAAGTGAAAAGAGATGATAATGAAGCAGGGGGAGTTTTAGAAATAAGGAGAGAGTAGGATTTTGTATACAGATCCTTAAGGAGAATCAACAATAACCATGTATTATAGTCAAAGTTGAAGAAAGTATTTTAAGAACAAAGTCATCACGAGAATGCAGAAGGGAGATTTTGCCAACAGGGATGACTACAAGAAGTGTGCAAAAATAGACAAGATGGGGACTGGAATTTACTGAAGAAAACGAGCAAAGGAACAAAGGTATTGGAAGCAAATAACTATAGATGGAATGATAACACAGTTTGCACTGCAGGTCCGAGTTAGACATTGCCTTCTTTATCAAGGATTGATATCAGAGCATAGGCAAAGAGAGAGGGATAGGGAAGTCCTAAGGGAAAGACCTACTCAAGTAGAGTTTTTAGTCGAGCCTAGAACATATGTTGTTGGAGGTGTGATAGGAAAGAGAGGTAAGGGGAAAAATGGGTTTTGAGAGTGTGATGAGTTGGTAGGTTTTAAAAATATACTACAGACTACTTTGTCAGAAATTTTGGGGGCGCAAATTGCTGTTATCCAAGAAAATTCTTTTGAGCCGGGACATAGGATCTCAAATGCCTAGACACTGTAAAGCCTTATTAAGTTTAATGCTACTGACTACCACAAAAAGCAACTACTAGAGAAAAGAAATCAAAATCTAAACTAGCTGTAATTGGAGTAATACATATTGTTAAAGAGATAAATGCACTGAAGTGAGATCTTTAAAAAGAGGAAGATGCAAATAACAGAAATAAATGGAAGTTGTGGGAACAATGAGAGAGGTTTAAGAGAAGGCAGGAATTGCTTAATACATGTAACGTTGAAGTCTTTGACAGTTGCTGTAATGAAAGAAATGTATAAGGTTTGAAAATCATAATTTTTTTTTCTTTTCTATTAGCTTGTGTGCCTCTCTCAAGTGATAATTTAATAAAGGTGTTTTAAAAAAAAAAACAAACATCCATATGTTATGATCTTTTTTTTTCCTCCAGTGAAAGGTTCCCAAGCCAAGTTATAACAATTTTATAACTAGTAAATATGTATTATTGTGATTATCATTAACTAGTTTTGCTTACAGGTTAGTTCTACTAGGCATGCCCCATTTTCAGGGGATTTTCAAGGTGGCATTCATAGTGAATGGTAACAAACTTAGCCAGGACATCAAGGAGATTCCCCTATTCTTTCAAGAAACACTACAAGATCTTTTTTATCCAGCTGAGATACCACCAAATCAAACAGATGGGATCTTACTTTAAGATCTCATTCAAGTAAAATGCCTCTCTTTCTGAAGAAGGGGGCTTTTTACCTTCCAGTAGGGAAAAATGTAGAAATCTTGTCAGAATCAGAAAATACACTCTTATTTTTCTAATGACTGGGCTACTTCTCCTGTGTTAAGTAGTTCTATAATTCACACAGACATGTATTATGGACTTTTATAATGAATTCTCTGTGGTCACTTCTCTGGGACTTATCCTAAAATATATTCACGGATTGGTCTATTTATACATATTTGATCTACTACTTATTTTTTGTTCATCACAGTCACAGATTATGTTAAAATAATACATAAGGTACATACAATATTTTTCTGTGTATATTTTATCTTTACTTTTAAATAAACGCCCGCCTCATCTGACATTTTTTTTTGGCTGTGAAGTTTTGGTCAAATTATGTTTTTCGTCTGCATCATCCTACTTTCCACAGAATCTAGTTAATTAACAATAAATACTAAAAAAAAAGTCAACAACTGAAATGTTTGAACTTTGTAAAAATACTTTCCATGTCCTCCATATACAAACATTAGGAAGCTTGCATTGAGTGAAAAACAAACTGCAGCAAAGAAGAAACAGCACTTTGAACTGTCAAAGCAAATATATGATCCGTAAATATACCAGTCTTCACAAAGCATCATACATTTGATTTCATGTTTTAATGTATAAATTACTTGAAATGAAGTTACTTGCAAATTAGAACCACAGTTTAATTTCTACATTCACCACTGAACATGTGGGCTGGCATAAGAATGTTACAGCATGTAATTATGTTCCGCCTTCCCACTATATAGTAAAACAGTCGGAAAAATAATTATTAGTTCATCAATACTGCATGCCTAAATTTCATCCCACTGTTCCTACAGAAGAAAAAATGTTTTCTACT
>NC_056731.1:1755074233-1755154233 GCF_019279795.1 Protopterus annectens | reverse complement strand
AAATAAAATTTATTTATTTATTGACATTTGTTAACCGGGAAAGTCCACTGGGTCGGGTACCCATTTTCAGTGGAGGCCCGGGCAGAAAAGCTCTGCAATTAACAATGAAAATAAAGATAAAAATAAAGAATAGAATGCATATAGATGACATCAATTTTTAAAATATCAAAACAGTAAGCAAAGTTAAACGTTATAACAAATAGAGATAAAAAAAATTTAAAACAATATACAATATAAAACTTATTAATATGATAACCGTTGGTATTGTAGTACAAGCAATTGCGTTGTTTCTTTTGACATTACATGAAACAAAGCAAAAGAACTAAAACTCATGGCAGTTCATTGATGAAAAAAATGCCTGTAGCAGTAGATAGCAGTGATCGAGCTAGTGCTGTCTGGGTAAAGTTATTTTGCAACTATGGAGATGGCTTAGAAATTAAGAGGTCCTGGTTTTGTGTGTGTTTTTTTTTTATTGACAATGGCATTTGTGGTTGCCAAGGAAATAGTTTTTTAATGTTACTTTATATGTCTTTATGCAGTCTATTTGGGTAATATGGGAGGGTAGGGAGTTCCATTTTTTTTAGCAATGCTATGTGAGAACAGTCATTGTCCAGCTCTTACTGGGCTTGGTTACACTTCAAAGTAAGTTATTGGAGGATCAAGGGTGCATGCAGGGACATAACTTTGTAGTATTGAGGACAGTGCTGGACAGTTATTTGGTCTATAAATTAGTTTTTGGGCTAGCATTAGCTGGGTATAACAAAGATAGAGGGAAAGCTAACCAGTTCAATTCATTGATTGCTTGGCAATGGTGTGAGTGGTTAGGCTTTCCTGAGGGAAATTTCGCTATTTTATAGTAACAGGACTGAAGTTTGTTGTTGAGGGAAGACTGAAAATTTGTAAAGATGGTGCTACCATAGAGCAAGGTAGGAATTAGTAAGGTGCTTGCCAGTTTTGTTTTGGTGTTATTGTCGATATACGGTTTATGACGATAAAGTTTGCCAAGTTTAAAGTGTTTTCTTTATTGTCAACCAAAAAAAACAGCAATCAGTGTAGAAAAAAAACAAGAACCAAAAAACACTGAAGGCAACAGAGGACAGACTCAAAGATGAGCGTAAAACAGTTTAATCCACACTTTCACCAGTCAGACCTCTTCAGAAATACAAACTTTGGTAAAACTTCCAAGTATATATACATACACCCTTCACACATACATGCCCACTGGATCTTTAATTACATCAATTCAAAAAACAATTAAACAATAAAATGTAACTCTTAAAAGAAACTAAAACAAGTGAATCTAAAAACAGTCAAGGGGGGACCAAATCCACTTTTATGTGACCGTTTTCCTATCTGATGAAAAACAGTGTCATTGAGCCAGGAGGGCTGTCTGCTCCTTACCTTAATAGCCACAGAGACTCTCTCCTTTCTACCAAGTTTCTCATGTTGCCACCTCTCAAGTCTTTATATCTATGTGTTCAACAACAGAAAAAGAAAATTTCTTAAACAAATCACAACAAACAGAAGGAAAAGTGGATTTGTCTCCCCCGACTGCTTTTTAGCTTCACTTGTTTTAGTGGGTGTGAGTGTGAAGGATGTATGTATATATACCTGGAAGTTTTACCAAAGTTTATATTTCTGAAGACGTCTGACTGAAGAAAGTGTGGATTAAACTGTTTTACACTCATCTTTGAGTCTGTCCTCTGTTGCAGTCAGTGTTTTCTTTATTGTGTTGAGAATGTGGGTTTCAAAGCTGAGTTTGTCATATATATATATATGAGAAACCCATACAAATGAGTTAAGTTAGGCTGCTGAGTGTTTATACAAATACAGTTCTACCCTCCTCACTGCTGTCTGACAGTTTTGGAAACCATGCTAAGTGTTATTCAGTAATGACATTTGTTTCAGAACAGAACCAAAGACTTTGCATTTTGTTAAATAACATAAGCAAAATTCCTACTGCTTCCATAACACAATCACAAACACAGAAACTGCATATATTTTTAAGAGAAGAAAATCTGTTGTGGTGGTTAGCACCAGGCCACACTACTACAATTGATGGTGGGTCTTCAACAATGTTGGTAATTTCCAGTTAAACCCTTTGCTATGTCCTGTTATTAAGCTACTGAATAAAATGCATCTGTAGCCAATTGCTACTGTACACATTAATGACAACAACCTAACCTCTAAAACACAGTATGGCCTCGAATTAGTCAAAGGACAGACCCCCCGCGCCTTTCTTGATTTTGCATAATGTATGCATACTCAACTACATCAAGGTAATGCTGCAGCAGCCTTTTTTTTCTCAATTTTTTTTTTTATTTTTCAAATACATTTGAATGAATTCCATAGCATTTATACATAACATCTTAAATAACTATGTACACTGTAACAGATCTTAATGTATAGAGTTATAAGTATGTCTAATCCTTTATCAGAGTGTCTGATCAATTATTGTATAGCGTCAATCAACGAAGCAGCCTTATTTTTTGAAAGACCAAGGACATTTGGCAGCATTTTTAACCTCCTAAAGTACTGGCTTGCAATTGTGCTTCTGCTTTGCAATAATGTTCAGTGGTTCCAAAGCTAAGAGACAGGACACAAACTGTCAGATGGAAGCACTGCATCACCCCTCTTCTGCTGGTTCATCCTGTTTGTCCGAAGGAATATGTGCTTGGCCCCCACCTTTTTAATGTGCACAGGCACACTGTGACGTGGACAAATTATTCCACTTCGACACCTTAACCTTATAACGCTCTGTCACCTTATGATAGAAAATAGATGTTCACTATAACAGCATCCGTGGCTGGCTATGCTTTCCCAATTTTCTGATGCTTCTAAAAAGGAATCCAGGATTTTCAGCTCAGTCAGATTATCTTTAGAGAAAGATGGTTTCAGCTGATATCTCTATATACTTGATGAAAATTATAAGGAGTCCATCATAGTTAAAAAACTTAACTTTAAACTACAGATCAAGATAACCTTACATCCTGTGTAATTTATGTGTAGGCTTAAGGCGGTGAGTACAGCATCAATATTTGGGTTCATGTTAAATGATCAAATGACTAAAACACTGAACGTCAGTTCACTGAGATGAAAACATTGAACATTTTAATCAACAAAAGCAGACTGTTGAATCCCAACACACTGGATTTCACCAGTTGGCCAACAGCTGCAAGTAAGTTAGAATGAATATAAATATTTACTACCATCATGTTATACATTCCAAAAGTAACATGCAAGATGGTAACGTCACGGCTGTTGCCCAACTATTGTGATTTGATGTGTAGTGATTCAACAAAGTCAGCTTTCAGTGATTAAAATGTTCAATGCTTTCGTGTCAATGAACTGACATTCAATGTTTTAGTCATTCAATCATTTAACACAGAATCCTATATTCTACCTCATCCTGCTACAAAGTCTACATTCTCAGTTGCTTGCATTATATGTCCTCAATCCAAAAAGCTCAAAAGCTGCCCACTACATAAAAAAATAATGGGACAGTTTAAAACAATTTTCTTCAGGGAGGCAAACCCCCACTTACACCTCCCATGTGGGGGGCAAGCACATCCAACAACATCCCTGAACTTATATATACCACCTCCACAGCTGCAAACCATTGAGGAAAGGAGGATGTTCTCAAAAGATTGTACAGCAGTTTTAAGCAATCACTTTTTTCACTCCAATTACATTGAGCAAGTGATTTTCAAGACCACACTGACCAGGGGTATACCATTTATTACTGCAGAGCCATATTACTATCAGTTACCAAGGTAACCCCAAATGACAGCATTAGGGATGATTGCCGAACACTACACATACCTATTAGCATGCATGCCTACTGTAGGTATTCTCATATCTGTTCCTATAGTTTTCATATGGAATGCCTGTACTTGTGTCCCTCTGATTATTGTATGGTATAAGCAGCTTACCCTTTTGTCTGTGGCTGTCACCTTATCATTCCCACAAGTCTACAACTCTGTGTGGTGTGTGTTCACATGTGTCTACATGTTCAAATAGGGGGTGGCCAAAGTTAAACAATTTTAACTCTACAGAAAATGACTTACTTCCTGTCTCTTTTTTGACCTCTCCAAAGCTTTTGATACAGTGTCTCATCTATTACTTCTATCTAAACTTGCTACCTTTCACCTATCCACCTCCACCCTCAGCTGGTTCGCTAGCTGTCTGGACACGAACAATCAGTCAAATGGCTCTCTTCCCCTTCTCCTTTCTTGCCCATCTCTACTGGTGTTCCACAAGGTTCCATCTTGGATCCCCTCTTATTCAACATCTTCACCAATTATCTTTTTACCTCGTGCTATCAGTCTTCTCTCATACAATATGCAGATGACTCCACAATTATTTCTACAGCCAACATCTCTGACCTACACTCCCTAACCCAAAAAAGCTCTACTTTGCACTGAACAATGGCTTTCAAAAAACTTACTGATCCTCAATCCCACAAAAACCAAACTTTTACTCTTCATAAATCCTCCTTTGTCATTAAGTCTTGTAATAACAGCTATCCAACCTAACACCTACACCAAACTCCTAGGGGTCATCATCGACGATGAACTAAAATTCAATCAACACATACAGCAATGCATAAAGAAAACACATCAGAAACTAGGTCTCTTATACTGGAACAAAAAATATCTCAGTTCCGAGGCTAGACTCACCCTAGGACAAGAACTTCTCCTCCTCTCTCTCCTCTATGCTGCTCCAGTTCTCACAAATATACAAAAAACTACCCTGAACAAGCTTCAACAATCCTACCACAAAAATAGCCAGATTCACCACTAACTCCCCAAACAACACACAGCACTGTATTGCTTTAAAGTCTCTACAATGGCTAGAACTCCCACAACTACTACATCTCTACCAATTTCACATGCTGCACTCTATGCTCTTTAAACTCTCCTACTGTCCATCTATCTCTCTCCTTGTCTCTGTCTACACCACATCTCGACCCCTCCGCACCTCTAATCAACAACTGCTTGATATTTACCACCCAAATAAGTCAGTAGTTAAGTTACTCTACAAACACTCTGTGGCCCAAGCCTGAAACAAACTTTCCCTTGACATACGCTCAATTTCTCACACCCCACTATTTAAAAAGAAACTTAAGACACATTTACTCAATTCCAGAATCTGCCCCTGCTATGACCCTACATAGTTATCTCCTCCCCCCACATTGGAATCACTCCCAGTTGATCCTATTCACACTCTGCCTCACCAGTACAGTTACATAGTATTTTCCTGAAAAAAAAAAACACATGCTGTCATTTAATTGTTGTTAGTGTTTGTTTTCTATTGTTTACTACTGTAATGCTAGTGTTTATTTCTATTGTTTACTACTGTAATGATTTATTGTACTATCTGGAGCTTTTCTCCTAGGGTCTCCACTGAAAATGGGACAAAATCCCAGTTGGACTAACCCAGTTAACAAATGTCAATGAATAAATAAATAATAAAATGATTGTGCTTGGTACACATGGACAGCAGCTATTAGTGAGAGGTGTGATGAACAATTCTTATGGCACCAGATGTTGTAGACAGTAGTCTATGACACAAATGTCTTGAAGTGACAAAATCTCACAGTGAAACAAGCATGTTATGCCAAGCCAAGACAAAGGCATATTCCATAGCAACTGAGATGCCAGTTATGATAAGGGGAGGGGACACCTGGGAACAGCAGGCTGACAGAGCAAGAGGAGTTTTTGGTGTCCCTGCAGGAAACAAAGGTTCTGGAGTCATCCCTGGAGGTGTGGACACAGACATCAGGATGGGCCTACCTCCACATACCTCAGTGGATGATGCACCACGTTAGTACTTCTTTCTTCAGACTTCTGCACAGTGGCATTGCACATAGAGAATATAGGCTGGCTACAGCAAAAGTTGACTATGTTCTGTTATATGTATATCAGGTCCATCAAATCAGAATGACAGCAGAAGTAAGGTGGGATTGTGTGTTACATCTTGCATGCACACCTTTAGTGTATATACCAGAGGAGTAGGTTTTTTAGCACCAGTATCCATGATCACTCTGGTGTGTCTTGTGTATCTAGAGGGCACAGCACTGTTTTGGTACCACCTGGTAGTGTAAGTGACATAAAAACACACTGATACTTGAACCTGTGCAGTGGCTGTTGCTGCTGCTAATTATAACAAGTCATATACTGGGGTCTTAGTCTTTTGAAACAGTGGCACCATTCTCATCACAGGTGCGCATCTGCCCACAGATGAAAATTAAGCTATACTGCCTAATCTCCCAATGCCTCAAGTGGAGAAGGATCTCCCAAGGCTCTGCTGCCAGTAATGTCCCCCTGTGACACAATGCATCTAGAGTGGGTACAGCCAGCATTGTGCACCTACTCAGGGATACCTGATGTTGGTATATGTTACAGCTGGTCTCGGACATGTGAGCAGCACTTGTGATCAATCAGCAGGTGTGTGACAGCAGTAGTGAAGACATGGAGGTCAGGAACACAGTAATGATTGGTCTTATGAGGTGTATGGTGACATTAACTGGGAAAACTACTCATGTCCCAACACCTTTGCGCAACGGTTCTTGGAATTCATAAATTCCAACGCCCTGGATCAACTAATCCATAGTCCCACCAGGGGCTCCAATATCCTAGACCTGGTCATTACCAACATGGGAAATCAATGCTCCATACCTATGGTCACCCCCTTGTTAGTCAGGTCTGACCATAGGCTAATCACCCTTTACATCCACATCCCACCCCCACCTCCTAGTAAAGAAACCACCAGAAAAAACTTCTCCAAAGCCAACTTCATGCTACTCAAGTCAGAAGTAACAAACTTCATGACATCCATGCAGACGGGAACTGAAAGTTCAACTGCTGAATCCTACACTAAGGCACTGTACGAGCACATCCACTCATGCATGAATCGTGCCATCCCAAATAGAACCAAAATGCTCTCATCCAAAAAAAGGAAGCCAATCTGGTGGTCCCCCGCCATAAACAAACTTTACAACAAAAAGAAGAAACTTTTGCAGAAAAGAGAAAAATCCCAGGATGCAAAAAACTCCCTTACTAACCTCAGTAAGAAACTGAGATGCCTCATAAAATCCTCCAAAGCTAGTTACGAAAATAAAATTGCCAAAGATTCCAAAGACAACCACAAAGCATTCTATAACTATGTCAAGAATCTAAATGGCAATGCTCAGATCTGCTCTGAGCTAAAACAGAATGGCATTAAATATACTGATCTGAAGGATATTGCCAATATCCTGGCAGATCGATTCAGTGCCAACTTCACCCCCCTCTCACCCCCTAAATGGCCCATCTCAATACCGGAAGATTGCCAAATTCCAGTAATGACGGCCACACAGGTACAAAACGCACTCTCTAAAGCCAAGAATACAGCATCCATGGGACCAGATGACATCCCGGGCTGTGTACTACATGAACTACAACATGAACTGGCACCTCACCTAAGTGTCATGTTTAATCATAGCCTCACCTCAGGTTTTGTGCCCACTGAGTGGCGCAGAGCTACAGTTACCCCAATCCACAAGGGGGGATCCACCTTGGATCCCGGAAACTACCGTCCCATCAGTCTGACAAGCCTTACCTGCAAGGCCAATGAGCGTATTATCATGGAACTTATAAACAAAGACATTGGCAACCTTCAAACACTGGACCCCACCCAGTTTGGGTTTGTGAAGGGTCGATCTTGTCTCCTGAACCTAATTGACTTCTTTGAATCAGTCTCCAAAGCCATGGACAAGGGTAAGGTGGTCCACACAGCCTATCTAGACCTTGCCAAGGCCTTTGACACCATCCCCCACTCTGGAATCATGGATAAACTTACTAAGTTGGGCATTAATCCCTATGTCACCCAATGGGTTGCTAAATGGCTTACTGATAGAACCCACACTGTAAAAGTAGCCGACTCCAAATCCAGCTCCAGACAAGTGACAAGTGGAGTACCTCAGGGTTCAGTCCTGGGGCCGCTCTTGTTTGGCATCTACTTCTCTGAAGTACAGGTCAACACTAAGGGACTCTGGCTAACAAAGTTTGCAGATGACTGCAAACTGGGAGCCATTACTGAATCCCCAAATGATGTGGATACTCTACAAAAGGGCCTTACAGAAACAGATGCTTGGTGCCAGTGCCATGGGCTCAAGCTCAATGCCAAGAAATGTATTGTTATCCCCTTTGGGAAAAACATGTATCCATGAATTACCATATAGGTGGCAGTACACTAAACACAGAAAGTGTGATAAGAGACTTAGGGACACAGGTGGACAGTGGTCTCACCTTCGATAACCACATCACCACAACAGTCAGGAAATCCTTCTATGTGGCACACCTCATCACGAAGGGCTTTTCATCCAGAAAAAAGGAGGTCATTGTCCCACTGTACTCGTCCCTCATTAGACCCATTATAGAATACAACGCCCCATTTGGTATGTACCTCTCAAGACATCTGCAACAACTGGAAAGGCCTCAGAAATGCCTCACTAAAAGAATCACAGGCCTAAAGCAGATGCCCTACACTGGCCGCCTTAAAAAACTCCAGCTATACTCTGTCGCATATCGTCTACTCAGAGGCGATCTCTGCTTAACATACAAGGCCATGTCAAACCCAGAGCTGTTGGACATGCTACACTTAAAGAAATCCCAATCCCTCAGAGCTACACGCTCCAGGGATCTAAACCTTGTCATCACAATAAACAAAACATGCTGGAGGGATAGATTCCTGACCCAGAGACTCCCCAGACTCTGGAATAGATTGCCCATACATGTCAAGCAGAGTGCCTCTTTGGACCTCTTCAAGAGGAGTCTTGACGATTGGATGGGAGAAAGGAAATTCACCCCAGGGATCACGTCAGTCGCCCTGCTAGACAGGGGTCCAGGAAAGTAAATAATGTGGGAAGAAATAGCTAGGGAATTGTTATGGTTAGGCTTGTATATGCCCTAGGGCTGATAGCCTAGTACCAACCTATGAACATAACATTTCCATGTCCATCTACAAGCACAAAACTGCCAGAGCCACTGTCACTCCTCACAATGGCAACACTGTCTAAAGTCCAGGGTAGGCTGTGCAGAGAGGCAGTCACAGGGTGCACAACAGTGTCTGGATATGTATAAATTCTGCCACAACTCACTGTAGATGGCCACAAAACTGTCTCCTTTGGCAAGACACCTCATGAGCAGACTTCATGTACTTTACAGTCCAACAGTCCTATACCACTCATTTCAAAAAGGATCCCAAGATCCGAGTGCAACACACGCCTGACCAAAGGCTGCAGATCCCAGTCAAGCAGTAGCATTCAGACCACAAAGCAAGAGCAGTGTCTATGTACCCCATTGCCTCAATGCTCTCAATCTCTGCATCAGGCCACAGTCATTTAGTGGTACCACCACACCCCATCACAAGAAGAAAACGAAACTATGTACTTACCATAAGAATAGATCAGTCTCGACTTCTATCTGGTTCAACCTGTGGGTATTGGATCTAATGCCAGCCATTGCACAATCTTCAGCCCAAGAGCTTTGCCTTCTCTACCCATAATACTCCTCTTTCCTCTTCTCTCCTCAGACAGAGTTTTCCCGTGACATGCCCCCAAAACAATATCAAATCTAAACAACATGATAATAAGAAAGGCAACAAGCAAAAGGGGTGACAGGCAAGGACTTGTACACAGCAGGTCAAAACCCAGGCAGACATACCAATTAGTAGCACTTTGCTAACAGTGACAATTTGGAGGGGGTATGGAGGGGAGAGATGGTTGAAGATGTAAGAAGACAGCACAGATATATCGCTCTGGTAAGTACATAACTTCCATATACAATGTTGTCTTTCCTGTCCGGCTTCAACATGTGGGACAGAATCCCTAGCCAGAGAAAAAACACACGGAAGCCCTGGGAAAGAACATTCTGCAAAATGGTGGAATCAAATGGAGCTCTTATCAAGATGAGCATCAAGTTTGTAATGGGAGGCAAGGGTACAATTGCTACACAAACATCAACAGAGGCCTGTGAGAAAAAAGCAGTTGAAGTAGCCACTGCTCTAGCTGAATGACTCTAGGCTTTGCTGGTAAGGACATGCAGTTGGGAGCACCATTTGAATAAGGTCAATTTGAAGACAGGCTTTTTGAGCCTCGACTTAGAAAAGGAAACAAACTTGTGAGATTTTTTCTAAAACTTCTAGTTCTATCCAAAGTGAACTTGAGTTATTGATGCACATCCAAACAATGAAGTAAATTTCCTAATTTTTTACTAAAACTTAGAAAAATGATTGGTAAGTAAATGGGGTGCTTCAGAGTAGATTCTGAAGCAACCTTGGGCAAAAAGAAAGGATCTGTCTTGACAGTAACTCTATCCTAATGAAAAATGAAGTAAGGAGGTAGGGAGGATAGTGACTGAAACTCCAGTACCCTTCTGGAAGAATAACAGCCACCAGAAAGAGAGTCTTCTATAACAACAACTTTAAGGATACCATTGTCAAAGCTTCAAAGGGAGGTCCAGCAAGTACTTGTAGCTTCACAGGAAAATCCCATGGAAGCAGGGGATCATGAGTAGGGAGAAGCAACCAAAAAAGATCCTCTCAGGAAGGCTTTAGATAACTTAAAATTCGCCAAAGGCATATTATCCTTGCCATTATGGTAAATGGCAGCCAGGAGTACTTTAATAGTGGAATAACTCAATCCCAAATGAAAAATACCAGCCAAGAAGTCCAGGATGGCATCCAAAGGGGCCAAAAAGAGATTTGCAATTTTAAGAGAGATCCAGAGGAAAAAAAATACTTCCACTTGCTATCATACACCTTCCTAGTGAAAAGCTTCTGAGATAATGAAAGAATATAAATAACTCTGTTAGACGGCTTGGGATTCTTGGTCATCATAAGAATTGTAGAAACCATACAGTTAGTCTGAGGGAGAGGAGGTTGAGCAAAGGTATCCCCCAGGGAGGATGATGTAGGTGAGGCCAAAGAAAGGGAAACCAAACCTTTCGGGGACAGAAAGGAACAAAGAGGATAACTGTTACTCTGGAATGGGCTGCCTTCTGAAGAAACTTGATTATCAAGGACGTCAGTGGGTACAGAAAACCCAGAGGCCAAGCATACAGGAAGAGTATCCCTTAGTGACTGTCCCTCGGGAGGGATCAGGGAGTAAAAACTGCTGCACTTCATGTTGGATGGTGAGACAAATACAGAGCAGCAGGGACTGCCACAGTGGCTTAAAATCGGAGCCACTACCTTTGTATTCAGGAACCACTCACCAGGCAAAAGGATATCCCTGCTGAAAACTGCCCATAGAAAGTTGGATTTCCTTGGAATGTGCATTGCAATCAGAAACCACTTAAAGGACATCCCCCATTGTGAAACCCTCATGGCTTCTCGACATACGGGATAGAAATGAGTTCCTCCTTGCTTGGTCAGATACAAAACTACATAAGTGTTGTCCATTTGTATGGTAATTGCAAGCTTAGGAGACCATCCTGAAAGGCCTCAACACAGAACTGCCCTCATCACCAAAATACTGATGTGAAGATTGGCCTTGAAATCTGACCAGGTTCATTGGACTGCTTCCCATCCAAATGCCCCCTCACCCTAGAAGAGAAGCATCTGTCATGACCGTGGCCTGGGGATAGGGAAGAACAAAAGGTGACCCTGCCACAATCAGCACAGAGACCAACCACCACTGAATGTGGCAGTAACAGATGTTTATCAGAAGCAATGAGAAGTCCATGGGATGTGTGAGATAAGACCACTAAGCTGCTAAAGTCCACTGCAAAATTCTCATGTGAAACCTGGCTAGAAAAACAAGACAGACAGATGCTACTATATGCCCAAGGAGCCATACAACTGGCCAAAGGTTTGAGAACCTGAAGAATGTGAGATGTCTACAAATGAAGGGAAGTAAGTCTGGATAAGAGAAGGTTGGCTATCTGATAGACAGTATCCAAATAGCAGCCTATAAATTCCAAAATTTGTACTGGTCCCAAACTGAACTTTTCATGGTTCACTGTAATGCCTAAACACAGACACAGCTGGAGTAAGGAGTCTTAAGCCTTAATGAGGGATGTTTTCATGGAAGCAGTGATGAGCCAATCATCCGGGTACAGAAAAACCTGGAATCCCTGCAGCCTGATCCGGGTTGCCACTACTGTCATACATTTGGTGAACACCATCAAGCTGTGGTGAGACTAAAGGGCAGAGTCTAAAATAAACTGGCCTCCAGCTGAATGTGCAGAAATCTCCTTTAGTTTCTTGACATTTTTATGAGATGCTAGGCATCCTTGATCTACTGAGCACATCCAGTTGCCCTTCCTCAGGAGGGGTAGAATGGACTGCACCATAACCATCTGAAACTTGGTCAGTTTGATGTAGCATTTCAAACTGCTGAGATCCAGAACTGGTCTGAGGTCCTTGTTCTTGTTTGGAACCAAAATTAATCTGGAATAGACCCCAGCTCCTCATTGGTCTAGTGGAATCTCTTGGATGACTATGTTGGCTAGCAGGTTTTGGATTTCAACTGCTGTGTTCCTTCTCTAATGGGGTGCAATGTCTGGAAAAGATTTTTGGGGATCCTTTGGAGTACGTTAAAAGGGAATTATATAGCCTCTGGAGACGACTCTCAATACCCATATGTCAGAGGTGATGGCCTCCCAAGCTTTTGGGTGGAGAACCAAGCGATTCCCAACTGACAACAGTGCAATGCAACTGGGCAACTTTTCAGGTGCACTGAAAAGGCCATATGGCGAAAGCTCTGTGGAAACCTTGATTCTGCAGACCAGCTCTGCTGCATGGGAGGTGTCCATTACTGTTATACCCTCTGGTTCAGGGGAATCTTCCCCAGGAATGACCTGGAAAGGCTGCTGAGCTTTATAAAAAAAGGTACCTGTCCCCCCCTTCTGACTCTTGGAGAAGGATCGCTGAAGGGTGGCAAAGCACATTTCGATAGCAGACAGTGTCTTTCCATCCTGTCTACTCCTGGCCAATGTCTCTCTGACCTTCGGCCAAAAAAGGAAGAACTATTGAATGGAGGACTGACAAAGGATGCCTTAATGCACTCTGCAAAATTGCACAAATACATCTAGGGGATGCAATGAAAAGGGCTGCCGGTACCTGCAGTACGAGAAATCCTGTTAGTCGCACTGTACAACAACCTCATGAAAATATTCATGATCAACTGCATTGTACACAACTGAGCCTCCAGAGTGTAATCTGTGTCTCTGATGACTACTGGGTCTTTACAACATCTGACACTTCAGAAACCAGATCCCACTGAAGTCTTGTCAAATGAATGAGATAGTTCAGCATACACAACACAAAAGTTGCTTAAGTATAGGAGTACTTTCCCAAGAGGCCCAAAGCCAGAGACTCCCTGTTGGGTGAATGGACCGATAAACTCTCTTCAGAGATATCTTTTTTGTGGCAACCTCAACCACAATAGTGTCAACCACTGGACTCGTACTCCAATGGGGTCTGTCCTTAAGAGGGGTGAGAATCCTATCCAGTTTCCTACATCAGGTTCCCTTCCAAGCCCTCTGTGAAACCAGGTCTATAAGGGTGGCCAAAGGTCCCCAGAAACATCAACTCCTCCAAGGAAGTGGCTCTGTGGTTCATCCTCCAACATTGTTTTAATAATTCCAAAAGATCAGTAAAAGAGGCATCATCATTGGGGGGGGGGGGTTAGGGAAGCCCTCTCATTCACTGAGATCAGTGCTCTTGGCGCGGGATTCAGTATGGAAATCAACTTGCCGCTGCTTGCACTTGCTCTTAGTGTTCCCCCCAACTAGAGCAAAGAGGAGACCCAAAAGAAACAGAGGCCCTGAAACCAGGGAACTCTGGGTACCCAAAAGTCCAAGCTGTCCTAGAGCCAGCTGGTGCGAATTTGCAGGTCCAGAAGCATGGGAAAGAATAGGATCTGGTGCTGCAGCCAACACTCCCCTCTCAGAGTGGGAGCAGATCCTCTCTACACAGAGTCAAAAGCTGAAGACAGCCAGCCGACTGACCTGGCACTCCTTTAATCAGAGGACACAAGAGAAGTGCCCATATCCTGTGCCGACCGAACCAGCTCAGACGATGAGACTAGAGCCAAAATGTCAAGTGCCAAAGCTCCAAGAGGCAGTAATAATTTAAAAACCTGGAGAGTAGACCTCAGCTCAGAGGCACGTTTGACTCCAACACTGCCAGGGTCGAGAATGGCAAAGGAGGAGTCGGTGCCTGAAGCAGCAAAGCCATCGAAACATGAGAAGGCAGCATAGCTGCACCCATAAACCCAGAAGGGACTGGAGAGAAAAAACAGTAGTTGCAGTTGAAACCTCAGGCAATGGGGCTGAGGAGGCTGGGAAGATTCCTAGTCATATCTGGGCTTGCAAAACGATCACATCAGCTCTTCCAAGTCTGACAGCTTCATGCTCCTAACAGATCTGGCAGAAGATGCCACCAATAGTGGATTATAATACTTCGAATCAGATCTTAGGAATGGATCTGAATGGGGAAAGCTTGAATCTGGGTCAGAGAGGAATGACTGTGGGGAGAATTCTAAAGATGTGATGGGTAGGAAGGGGGCATAAGTTCATAGGTGTGTTATCAGGCTACAGATCACAAGGGCCATTTTATGCCTAGCCATTCATACCAAATCTCTGACAAGTTCTGGTACCCTTCATAAGTGTACGCAGGGGCAATGGGGATTAACCATTTACAAGTAGGGGCCCAGGGAGATGAACCATTTACAAGTAGGAGCCTGGGAGATGAACCATTTACAAGTAGGAGCCTGGGAGATGAACCATTTACAAGTAGGCACCTGGGAGATGAACCATTTACAAGTAGGAGCCTGGGAGATGAACCATTTACAGGCTGCCTGCGTCCATTAGACACACAGGTGCCAAAACCAGGGATGAATTTCCCTTTCTCCATCCTATTGTCCAAGTTACACTTGAATTGGGTTACAGAGAAACTCTACTTCACACAGCTAGGGAGCCTGTTGCAGAGAATGGGTAGTCTCTGTGATACATACCTGTCTCTCTAGCAGGTCCTAGTTACATCACAGACAATCTTCAAGTCTTTAGAACAGATAACTCTGGTGCTGTTGGTTTTGCAGATTTGAAAAAGGTCCATCAGAGTGAGCTCTGACAATGCCTTGTACACCAAGCCTAGATCTCCCCTCAACAGCCTGTAGGAGACAGAATACAAGGATAAGGCTTTGAGATGGTCTGCATAGGATATTGCTCATGACCTGTATTCTTTTAGTGAGGAGCCTCTGTGGATATTCTGATTGCTGACTGTGCCTGGTTAGGTACAGACCAAAGGAGGCAATGTACTTAATGACAGGTCTGATGAATGTTGAATACAGTGGAATGACGACCTCCTTGGACATAAATGCCATATCTTTGCTTATAAGTTACGCAACATAGAATGATTTCCTCACTACTGTAGACACATGATTGCCAAAGACTAGGTTACTGTCTCTGTGCGTGTCCCCAAGTCCTTAACTACTGGGTTGACTCTTCTGGGTGTGCTGTCAATATGACAGTTACCAGGGGTAGAGGACTTCCCGAAAGATACTATTATGCATTGATTAGCACCTAGTTTTAGTCCATGGCTCTAACACAAGTTATTTGCCTGTGCTAGCCCTTCCTGGAGAACACTAATGTTGGGGGTGGATTCTATGACAGCTCCTAATTTGCAATCATCTGCAAATTTAGTCAGAAGCCTTGATATTGGCCCTGACATCAGAGAAGTAAATGCCAAAGAGGAGTGGTCCCAAGACTGACCCACTGAGGGACTCTGCTTGTGACCATTCTCTTTGTAGAGTTGGACTCCCCAATTCCAACTTCCTGGATCCTGTTTGCGAGTCAGCTAGCTGTCCTCCAGGTGACATAAGGGTTTATAATCTTGAGTTTGTCAATAATGCCAGAGTGGGGTATTGTGTCAAATGCCTTGGCCAGTTCAAGGTAGGCAGTGTGAACCATTTTGCCCTCATTCATTGCTTTCTTAACCTTCCGAAAGAAGTCCATCAGACTGAGTAGGCATAACTCGCCCTTAATGAAACCAACCTGGGTTGGGTCCAGTGTTATGAGGTTTCCGATGTCATTATTTATCATTTCCATGATAATCCTTTCCATTGATTTGCACATGAGACTAGAAAGCACTACTTCACCAATTCTGCTGTATAATGGCTCTTCACTGTCATGAGAGTGGTTGTGCAAATTTCAGTTGTTGCTTTTCTATTACTATCTTTGGTGATGGTGTTGATACAGCTTCCCAGCTGTCTGAGTGTGCATGCATGAGTATGACCATACTAGTATCCTGAGGCTCCTCAACACTATATTACACAGCAAGCAACATGTTAACAGCAACCTGCACTGCAGGACCTGACTAGATTGCCCTCAACAACAAAATGTTAAGGTATCAGAAGTAGGCTTTAAGAAGCTAATTACAAGTTCTGGGATTTTGCAGTTTTTATGCATGTACAGTGTTAAGCTGATGTTCAGCCAAACTCTGTGGATAGATTATGGGTATCATAAACAAGAGATCCACTGCATATCCAGCTCTACCTGGTACATAGTATGAGTAAATGGGGAGTTACTACAGATGGATATGCTACAAATGTTGCTGTATGCATGAATATTTGAAACAGTACCTGCACTTACTAACACTAGATCATCTTGCAGACTTTCAGCATGTAAGAAGCAGATGTATTTGCCAGATATGCAAATCACGCAAAATGCCTACAGGTTATGCAGATACATTAGTTATGATCCCACATGCATTACATACACTATTGTAGTTTACACAAATGTAGCTCTTCCTGCTCACAAACATCAGTGACTGTGGGCCAGCGGGAACATTACTTCTTTATCTATGCACTTTAAACCAGCCAGTACCTCACAAAGGCAGGCAATGTCACAAAAAGCATACATGTTATCAGTTCTCTCCTGTTGTGTGTTAAGAAACTATACATGATCTTCAGTACAGTCCGATTCATCAACAGTATTTAAATCAATTACCGTTTTGTCATCTCAAAATAACACACAATGGTACCTTCAAATCCAGTACAAAAAACAGCCAACCAGTGCTGACTGCTTTGTAGTGGGATTATGAACCCTTAACACGATGCACCAGTCTGCTCATGACCAATCCTAGTGCAAATACACTCTGCACACTGGGAAACTAATCCATGAATCCAGGATGATGTCATACATTAGGAATAATGGGATTCACACACATGGTCTGCTGTGCCTATGAGACCCATGCCAGACCCTGACTGTGAATGCAGGATAATGACAAGCACTGATACATAACAGAATCCTAATAGCTGATAATGCATGTCCGTGACTTGTGCATGCTTAGAACACTGTAGACGCTTGCAGCCCACATTGCTCTTTAATGGCCATCTGTCCTTTTAAGCCATGAGTATTACATAATATTTTCCCATTTATATGGTACATATGGATACAATGATACATCTACATCAGGAGGTGAGCTACATCTTTGCAAATTATTGGGGGAAGGAAAGTCTACCAGTGAGGAATCTCACTGCTGGTTATGCCACATGCTCAAGTATGTGCTTATTTCTTGAGCGGGTTTGGAATTTCCACCACCAATGTTTTCGGATTATGTGTATAAATGGGACTGCATAACATCACTTACCTAAACAGACAAACATAAATTCTACCTGTTGATCAGATCAGAGTAAACTGTCATAAAATTACCTGGCATGTGAACCAATAAAAAGGAAATCAGCCAGTGAAATCATAGTGAACTCCTCTCAATCCTCCAGGAAGGGGGAAGGGGGGGGGACGCAAGAAAGAAGGCAAGATGAAGGATAACTAACATGGAACGTTATGGTAGGTACATAACTTCTTTAATGTTAAGTTGTCCCATCCTGCCTTTGTTCTTGCTGTTTGAGACAGTGTCCCTAGCACCTAAAGACTCCAGGTGGCTCATTGGAACAGACTCTTCAGAACAGTGGAACCAAAGGAAGCCCTGCTCCGAGAGACCACATCCACTTTGTAATGAGAGATAAAGGTATGAGGGTTTGCCCAAGTGGCAGCTGCACAAATCAAGTCTATGGGCAATTTAGACTGAAAGGCTACAGACGTGGCTAATGCTCTAGAAGAATGACCTTTCGGTTTTGCTGGTAGATGTTTATGCCTTAACTGATAAATAAAGGCAATGGTGTCAGATAACCATTTGGATAAGGTCACCATAGAAACTGGAAGGCCTTGCTTACTGTGAGCATAGGAGAGAAATAATTGGTCTGACTTTCTTAGCTCTTTGGTCCTACGGAGGTAAAAACGTAATTGTCTGTGCACATCCAGTTGGTGAAGACCGTATTCTGCCTTGTTGCTAATAACTGGTAAAGAAGACAGGGAGATTGATGGATTGATTTAAATAGGTTCATAGGTTCATAGGTTCATACTAGGCTATCTGCCCGAGGGCATTTACAAGCCTAGCCCATCGTTTTGTGGCTTACGCCACCCCTTTAGTATGGGGAACTATACCCATTATTTTGCTGTGCCTCTGTCGAGCAGTGACACTGAGGTAATCCCTGGGGTATATCTGCGATCTCCCATCCATTGGTCAAGATTTCTCTTGAACAAGGCCAGCGAGGTGCTCTGCCTCACATGTACCGGGATTTTGTTCCACAGCATAGGAGTCTTTGGGTGATGAATCTATCCCTCCAGCACGCCCTATTAATAGCCGTGTCAAGGTTTAAGTCTCCCGCCCTTGTGGCTCTGATGGATCTAGATTTTTGAGGTGAAGCATATTCATCAAATCTGGGTTTGACATGGCCTTGTATGTTAGGCAAAGGTCACCTCTGAGCAAGCGGTGGCGACTGAATAGAGCTGGAGTTCTTTCAGTCGGGCAGCATAGGACAGATTTTTGAGACCCTTTATCCTTTTGGTGAGGAACTTTTGTGGCCTCTCCAGCTGCTGCAAGTGTCGGGTCAGATACATTCGAATGGGGCATTGTACTCAATCATTGGTCTGATGAGTGATGAGTAAAGGGAGACTATGACCTCCCTTGATCTAGATGAGAATCCCTTCATGATAAGGTGGGCAATGTAGAAGGTCTTCCTAACTACTTTAGCTACATGGGTGTCGAATGACAGACTACTATCAACCTGGGTCCCCAGGTCCCTGATAACTTCTTCTGTGCTCAGTGGATTGCCACCTATTTGGTAGCTAGGGGTAACCTTGTTTTTCCCGAAGGGTATGACTATGCATTTTTGGCATTTAACTTTAGGCCGTGGCTCTGGCACCAGTTATCCGTTTCTGTGAGACCCTTCTGAAGGATATCTGTGTCAGATGTGTTTTCTACTATGGCCCAGTTTGCAGTCATCTGCAAACTTTGTCAGCCATAACCCTCCTGTGTTTGCTTGTACTTGGAAAAGTAGATGCCAAACAAGAGTGGGCCCAGGACTGAGCCCTGTGGGACACCACTTGTGACAGGCTTTGAGTCTGACATGGCGCCAGCAGCTCTGACCCTGTGGGTTCTGTCACTCAGCCAGTTTGCAACCCATCTTGTGATGTATGGGTTGACATTTAAGCTGATGAGTTTTTCAATGATACCCGAATGGGGTATTGTATCGAAGGCCTTAGCCAGATCGAGGTAGGCTGTATGGACTGCCTTTCCCTCATCAATGGCTTTGGTGACTGTTTCAAAAAGTCAACCAAGTTTAAAAGGCATGATCTGCCTTTGACAAAGCCAAACTGGGTTGGATCCAAAGTCTGCAAATTCCTATGTCTTTATTTATGAGGTCCATTATGGTCCTCTCCATGGCTTTGCAGATAAGGCTTCTCAAGATAATGGGCGCCTAATTTCCAGCGTCGGTGGAGGCACCGGCTTTGTGAAGTGGTACCACAGTTGCAGTGCGCCACTCCTGGAATGCGTATCCAGAGGTAAGACTTTGATTAAACAGCTGTCCTAGCTGTGGGTTTAATTCCTCATTGAGTTCATGGAGCACACAGCCGGGGACACCATCAGGTCCCATGGATGCTGTGTTTTTTGCTTTGGAGAGAGCAGTTCTCACTTGGGCGCTGGAGATGTTTGGGGGGCTGCAATCGTTTGGTATAGATATCTCTCCTTTTGGGGGGGAGGGGGGGGAGAAGTTTGCACTGAACCTGTCAGCCAGTATGTTGGCAATGTCTGTAGGATCAGTAATCTTCACATCATTTTGAACAAGCTCTGAGCATATCTGGGAGTTTCCTCCCAGGTTTCTAACATAGCTAAAGAAGGCCTTATGATTGTCTTTTGAGTCTTTAGCTATTTTTCTCTCGAAATTTGCTTTGGATGATTTTATGAGAGCTCTTAGTTTTTTACTTATAGTGATCAAGGGTGTCTTACCTTTTAAGGATTTTGCTCTATCTTGTAGTAGCTTCCTCCTTTTGTTGTAGAGTTTGTTTATGGTTGGGGTCCACCAGACTGGACGCTTGCCTTTGGTACAAAGAGTCTTTGTTTTGCTTGGGATTGCCTTATCCATGCAGTCCTGCAGGTGCTGGTAGAAGGCATTTGTAAGTGATTCAGCGGCTTGAGTACTGTTTTCCGCCGGCTCGGGGGCCTTAAAGGAGACCACACTAGTCTTTAGAAGTGTGAAGTCGGCTTTTGAGAAGTTCTTTACTGTGGTCTTTTTTATTTCAGGTGGGGGTGGGATGAGGACCTCCAGCGAGATTAGTTTGTGGTCTGATCTCACCAGTGAGGGGTACACCTCCGGTGTTGAACATTGTGCTCCCATGTTCGTGATGATGAGATCAAGTATGTTATCTCCTCTTGTGGGGATGGTGACTAGTTGTTCCATGGCATTTGAGTTTATGAATTCCAGGAACTTTTGGGCTAGGGTGTTTGGGCTTGAGTAGTGTTTTCTGAACAGACTTTTGGTATGAAGGATGGGTTGGTTCTAAGAGAAACTCTATCTTTGTGAAATACCATATATGGAGGATGAACACAGAGTGCTTGGAGTTCTGAAACACGTCTAGCTGAGGTAATAGCAACCAGAAAAATTGTTTTCCAAGAAAGTAATTTTAAGGGACATGAAGCTGCTGGTTCAAAGCAAGGCAGAATCAAAGAAGTCAAAACTAAACTGAGATCCCAAGGAGGAGATGGATCCCTCACTGGGGGTCTAAGAAGAGATGTTCCTCTCATGAAGGCTTTGCAGAGCTTATGAGACATTATGCTAGAATTAAGAATTCCAACATGAAAATTAGATATGGCTGCCAGTTGTACCCTGATGGTAGCAGCAGCCACACCAGACTGAAAAATCTCTGCTAGAAATTCTAGAACTTGATGGACTGGGGCTGAAAAGGGGTCTAAGTTTGTAGATTCTGCCCAGTAAGAAAATATTTTCCATTTGCTACCATAAGTCTTTCTCGTAGTTGACTTATGGGAGGATACAATAATATCGCGAACTGCTGGGGAGATACTTGGAAGCCTGGCTAAGGTAGGAAGTGGAGAAACCAAGCTGTGAGCTTAAGAGTCTGAAGGGATTGGTGTAACCCGTCCAACTGATGAATCAACAGATCTGGCACTGGGTCCAGGACCCAAGGCTGGTTTGGAAGGTGAAGGTGCAGGAATGGAAACCATAACTGTCAAGGCCAGTAGGGGGCAATGAGGATCATTTTGCAACCCAACGATTTTGCTTTTTGTATGAGTCTTGGAATTAGGGGAAAAGGGGGAAATGCATAAAGGAGTCCCTGAGGCCAATCGTGGACTAGAGCGTCCCTGGGAGTTTGACCTAGAGGAGGAAGCAGGGAGAAGTCGCTGCTTCATTTGTTGTTGAGGGGGGTGGCAAACAGATCGCAGCAAGGCTGGCCCCATTTGCGGAAGATAAGGTCCGCAACTTCCTGATTCAGAGACCACTCCTGAGGCATGAGGATAGCCCTGCTGAGCCTGTCAGCTATTACGTTGGATTTCCCAGGGATGTGCAATGCTGTCAGAAAATGTTGGGAGGAAATCGCCCATTGCCATAGCCTGAGGACTTCTCGACACAAGGGGTAGGACCTGGTCCCACCCTGCTTGTTGATGTACCACACAACTGACATGTTGTCTGTTTGGATCACAATAGTCCCAGAAGGAAGAGAGTCTTGAAGAGCTTGCAATGCTAGGAGCACCGCTCTCATCTCTAGGACACTGATATGCAGATGGTAATCGTGAGGTTGCCACATGCCTTGGACTGTCTTGTCTAGATAATGCCCCCCCCACCCTATTAGGGAGGCGCCTGTGGTCACTGTGGCTACTGGAGGGGGTTGAATGAAAGGTCTGCCCTGAGTCACCAGTGGGGAGATCATCCACCAAGAGAGGTATCTTTTGCATGTTTCTGTAATCAGGATCATGTGAGACATGGGTAGTTCCTGGAAGGACCACTGCATAAAGGGAAGCCACTGAAGGACTCTCATGTGGTAACGTGCTAATGGTACAAGAAGAATGTCAGCTGCCATGGAGCCTAGAACTTGCAGAACATGTCTGACTTGGACCTTTCTGCTCTGCATTATAAATTACACTTGTTGGTGAATAGAGAAAATTCTTTCCTGAGGTAACCTTGAAAACATCTGTTTTGTGTTTAATTCTGCTCCTATATATGTAACAGATTGACAGGGCAACAAGACAGATTTTTCGAAGTTTGCTGTAATGCCTAGTTGGGTGCAGGTTGATATCGTATAATCTCGTGCCTCTAAGAGTTGATGCCTGGTGACAGCAGTTAGGAGCCAGTCGTCTAGATAGGGAAACACCTGGAATCCTTGACGTCTCATGTGAGCCGTGACTACTGCCATACATTTATTGAACACCCTGGGGGCTGTGGTGAGACCAAAGGGCAGAGCTCTGAAATGATAATGACTGACCACTACCCGGAAGCAAAGAAATCTCCTGGAGTGTCTGTCCATTTTGATATGGTAGTATGCATCCTGAAGATCTATGGAGCATATCCAGTTGTCCTGACCCAGAAAGGGGAGAATGGACTGCAGTGTTACCATCCGGAACCTTTCTTTTTGTACAGATTTGTTCAATCTGCTGAGATCCAGTATTGGTCTCCAGTCCCTTTTCTTTTTTGGTACTAAAAAGAATCTTGAGTAAGTTCTGGATCCAAGTTGGTCTGCGGGGACTTCCTGAATGGCTCTTTTTTTCTAGCAGTTTTGAAACTTGAATAACTTCTTGATCCCTCAGATTGTGTGGGACATCTGGGATGGACTTTTTTGACTTTAGAGGGGGTTGATGAAAGGGGATTTTGTAACCTCCAGATATGACAGATAGTACCCATTTGTCTCTTGTTATATTTTGCCAGGCTTTTGGGTACAGGGAAAGTCTTCCCCTGACTGCCTCCAGAGATGAGCAGTCGGGCAACTAGTCAGGGATGCTGGAAGGGTTTGGCAGAGAAAGTTTCTCTGTCACCCTGATTTTGCGGTCCCCCTCTGCCACGAGGGCGGTGTCTGCCATTGTTGTTGTTTCCCCCTCTACCCCTGGGGGAAAAAATCACCACGTGTGTCAGGCAAGGATCCCTGGGACTTCCAAAACCACATCTTTCCACCCTTCTGACCTTTGGGATAAGGTCTGTTAGGAGTGGAAAAATGGACTCCCACGGCAGAGAGAGTCTTGCCTTCCTGCTCGCACCTGGTAAGTGTGCCTTTCACCTGAGGCCCAAAAAGCAAGGAGCCATCAAAGGGAGTATTTGTGAAGGACACCCAAAAGGGCTCTGCAAATTGACACAGCCACAGCTAAGCACGTCTCCTGAGAGCCACTCTTGTACCTGCGGCTCTGCTCTCTCCATCGGCTGCATAGGAAATCAGCCTCATGGAGGAGTTGACTATAGAATTAAGAGTCGCAAGCTGGGAAGCTATTTTGGCTGATGGTCCCTCAGCTGTAGGATCTTGTAGGGCATCTCCAAGCTCTTTTAGGAGATCCCTTTGAAGTTGTGTAAAATGACAGAGAGAATTCAGGGACCTCATTGAGAAGGCTGCAGAGGAAAACATTCACTTCTCATATCTGTCCATCATCCTAGACTCACTGCTTGGTGGATGGACAGACAAGAAGTTTTTGCTAACTCTTTCTTGGTGGCGGCTGCTACCACCATGGCATCAACTGGCACACCTTTAGAAAAAAATTGTTTGCCCTGGGGGGCTGTTATGAGCTTATTTTGTCTCCTTGGAGTAGGTTCCACAGAATCCGGAGCTGACCAAGTCTTTCAAGCCACTACAGGCATGAGTGGATCGAAAGGTGAAGACACCCAGGAGGTGGAGGGTCAGGAACAGAATGCCTCCAGGTATAAAGGCTCTTCCTCGGTAGGGGTTAGGGAAGACCAGCCACCCCTCTGCCTAAGCATTTCAAGGATGTCCAAAAAGGAAACATCTTCAGAGGGGAACCTGGGGGACCCTTCCGATTCATCCAGGTCTGTATCTGAGGTGACAGACTGAGGGGGAGTCTAGGTGCTTCCTCTTGCACTTCTTCCGAGGAGGCTCCTCTGAGTGATCAGGGGAGGCCTCGGAAGAAGAGGGGCACCCAATGGGGTGTCCTGGGGCATAGGTTCCCCACGCTTCTGGGACAGAGGAGGGACAGAGATTGGCACAAGCACCACAAGAGAAGGAGCCAATGGGGCTGAGAGTAGGGCTGCTTCAGGGGACAGCACACTCCGCTTGACCACGAAGGCATCACGATCCTGAGGCAAAGAAAGCTCCGGCTCCGAAGAGATGGAATTCCTTCTCCGTGTCAAGGACGACGGCTCAGAGGCTGATGTGGGAGCTGAGCTCACCTGCGCTGAAGCTCAGAAAGGGAGAGTGGGGTCCGACTAGGGACCGATGCCACTTCCCCCCTTGGAGCCGACGAGAGAGCTTCGGCGCCCAGATCCCTCGATGGATGGAACAATTGAGGTGATCAGAGCCAACGTCGGAACCGAGGAGGTGATCGGTGCGGTCAGTTCTACTGTCAGGTCGTCCATGGTCTCTGGCTCCGAACTAAGTCTAGTCAGAGGAGGAAGGGAGATGGAGGCGATGGAGCCGCAACCTGCTGAGGTGGGCAGGAAAGTAATTTCGCAAGGGCCTGTGATTTAAGCAACCTTCTGACTACTCTCTCCACGTCCTGATCCAATAACCTGGAGGATCGAGAGGAGTGGGATGAAGAGCGATGACTGCATTTACTTCCTAATAAGGGTGAATGTGGCACCGAGCGGATCGGCTCCAATGAAGGAGAGCTTGCTCGCTTGTGGCTCCGAGACGGCTCCGAGGTGGCAGTTGGAGCCAAGGTAAGAGATGACTTCTCGATGCTAGTCGGCACTGACAAACTTGGTTCTTCAAGCCCAGGAGTCGGTTCCAAGGATGGAGCCGACGGCTTGACAGACTTAGAGGATTTCACTGGCTGAGAACCTTTAGCGGGGGAATCCTGTGGTTTCAATAATCCTCTAAGGATTCATTTGTTTTTGCGCTCCTGCAGGACCCTTGGACTAAATGCATGACAGATAGAGCAGGAGTCCTGCACGTGCACAGCCCCTAAACAATAAATACAGCTAGTGTGCCCATCTGTCAGAGACATTTTCTGACAGCATGAGTCACACTTTTTGAAGCCAGAAACTTTGGCCTCTTTAGACATGTTACACTACTATACTAAAAACAAACAGTTTTTTTTTTTTTTTTACAGTTAAGGAACAGAAAGGAGAGCCTCTAATTTAAACAGCTGTCCTGGTGGGGGGGACTCTCTAATTTAAACGAGTTCAGGGGAAACAGAAGGCCTGTGAGATATGGAGCGACGGCTAACAAAGCTACAACACACACAAGAAAGGCGATAAGGGATAAAGAACGATATCTAGACACTTAAATTTTAAGAAAAAGCAACAATTATAATCATAGAAAAAAACTATATTAAGCCTGAGCCAATAACGAAGCAACCTCGCAGCTGAAGCTGCAAACGAGATCTGGGTAGCTTACGCTGGGCATTCTGGGATAAGGGTTAGCCACGAGCCAGTAAATAGCTCTCGAGCTATAGAAGTAGGCAGAGTCAGAGCTGAGGATCAGCTCCGAACCAGAACAGCAAGAACAAAGGCAAGATGGGACAACTTAACATCCTTATTTGCATAGCTGATCCATATCATGGGTCACTGTGGTACATGGCAGCACCATTGTTTAACTTAAGCTGCATAATATGTACATTTATGAATTGAGTAGGTCTGTGATGTGGGACTTCTTCAGCACAACATCCCCATGCCCTGTATCCTACCTTAATCATCTTATCCTTAAACTTCTGTTTGCACTTATTTGTTTTCACATTCTGGACACAAATTTTCAAAATGGTGAAGAGATACAGATTTTGTCAAAACTGACACTGTAAAAACTCCTTGCAGCGTAGAGAACCCTAAGAAATTGGAATGATGAAATTAATATTTTGTGCCCCCTCCCTCATCAATACAATGTTATTACTAATCCCGATGTAGTCCAACATAAAAGATATGTGCTTACTTAATCAGTTCACCTACTCCCTTTGATAAGTCCTAGCATGGGTTATACTTCATCACTCACAAATTCACACGTATTTCAGCAAAGTACCATGCTAAGTGAAATCCAGCTGCCTGGATGATATATGCAGTGCAATAATGCATGCGATAGATAAGCAAGCCAATACTCAGTGCCCACCAACTCACTCCCAGGCTATTAGTGAATGCTTACATGCAAATCAAGAAATGGTGTAGATCTGGCAACACAGTACTTTAACAAGCTCAATAAAAATACATCCTTGGCCAATGTACATCTAACTCCAACAGCATCAGCTGATGAAGAACCACTCATCTGCATGTGGAAGGCAGCATCAGCTGATGAAGAACCACTCATCTGCATGTGGAAGGCAGAATAGTATTCCTGAAACATCCAGAACAGACCTCTGCTAAAACATCAGTAAGACTTTATCACATCTCTAACTACATAGACCCTCCTTGATGAGTTCTAAGACAAGATGAACTCCATTCAGTACCACCAGGTTAGCAGGAACTAAGGAGCACCCAAGGCCAGAGCACAGATAGTTCAGTCAATGTCTCTAAATGTGGTCAGAGTCCCAAAGCCATAATAAAAGACTGTGAAACTTTATGTAGGCATGCACTAATGAGAAACTATTCCAGAAGAAGCAAACAGTAGGGGAAGCAACTCCTCTACTGAAGTACACTTACACTGTAGCATTTGTCAATGGGCAGTTTGACTGATGGCAAAAAAATGCTTGTTGCAAACCATCTGGAACAGAAAAAGACATGGATATCTAACGTGTCTTAAAATTATGCACCTGCTCCAGGCAATGTTTAAGCAACTACTGCATGTCTGGGGTATGCATGGACCTCTCAACCTTGATTTTGCCAAAGTAAAGAAAACTAACTTCAGAAATCATTTCCAGGGAGAAACATGGATTTAGCCTGATGAAAACCTCAGCTATGGGAAAGGTCAGATGTGGTTCCTCAAGTTCTAGGATGCATCACATAGATGTGATGACCACCAGTAAAAACATTTTCTCCTTCAAAGCATTGAGGCAACAAGCTGTAACAGAATATGGGTAAACTTACACTTAAACTTAAACTTATTTAAAGTTCAGATCTCATGAAGGGGAGGAATTCCACAATGGAGGGCTGTGATGTAGCCTTTGTGATTTCAGATATAGCTGTGGAAGGCAAAACTGTCAAAGAGAAGCAGGCTTATCAGATAAAGAAGGCTTCTGGGCCATAGAAATCTGAGAAGCCTTAGTAGATGGGGCCTGCCTCCCACCCTTCCTGCCCTTAGAAGCCTGGCAGGGTTGCCTATGAACAAATGCATACCTAGAAGGATAATGCCTGTGGAACTAAGGGATAGGACACACAAACATATGTTGAAGGTCTTGCAAGGCTTTGCCTTTTTCTTGAAGACTTAAACATGTCAGCAGAAGCAGTCCTATATATGTATACTATCTAAAGGAGCATCCAACAACTTGGCCTTAATGTCCTCAGGTAGACACTGGAAATTAAATCAAGAATAAAGGCTCATGACAGATCCAAAAGTCGCAGCCCTAGAAGAGGCGCCAGCAGCATCATAGCTACACTTAGTAGAGTGGTGACCACTTGAGAAGCAGAAACTAAAACAGATTAGGCAAAGGATTTGCCATCAGACTCAGGGAGGGCAGAGATAACCTGACAAGCCTGAGCTATCAAGGAGGGAGCATATCTGGTCATGTAAGTCTGGTAATTAATAGCCCTAAAGGCCAAAGTAGAAGCAGTATAAATGTTCTTGACAATCCTCTCCATTGCCCTACTATCCTTATCAGAGGGCAAAAGTTTAGAAGGTTTGTCAGAAGTGAGTGACACCACAGCAGGATCAGCAGAAGGACATTTAAATAAAAATAGATAGTCCTCAGGAATGTTATAGAAACTATCAGGTTTCTTAGGAGCAGGAGGCTGAGAATCAGAAGACTTAGAAGCAACAAAAAAGTATCCAACAATGCAGCCAACACAGGGGGAACTACAGATGGTTTAGGAGTATCCACCTGAAGCAACTCATTAGCATCTTCTCTGAATATCAGACACTTGAGAAGAATCTCACTTAATGAATTATACCATCTTAGCAACTGTGCCCCCAAAGGACAATTCCTTGAAAGGAGACACAGGGCTAACAGACTCCTCGTCATCAAAACTATAAGCCAAAGGCAAAGCATCTGTGAAGATTAGGACAAAGACCCCTCACCAGAGACTGAACACTCATCCAAGGATAGAAGGGGTAGATGTCCAAGGAGGGGCAGGTACTGAAACCCCTTTAGGAGGCTTTAGGGCTAAGACAGAAAACATGCCCTATGTAAACTCTTGCCATTTCCTTTGAGGATTCATAGGATGGAGTGAAACATGCTTCAGTTTTTGTCTTTTCTTAGAAGGGACATCAGCCCTAACAAATACCGGAGATTCTGACCTTCATCAACAATCGAGAAGAGAACCCAGAACGTCCTCCCTGACCAATATCTGCGGAAGCCCTCTAGGACCCTCCAAGATAATCAAATGCAGTTCCCCCCTCGACATCCACTGCAAACCCTCAGAGGACGTACGAAAAGACAGATCCATGACAACGTCCAGTGGCATTGTGGCAGAGGAATCTGATGTAAATGCTGAATGACCTACAGAGCTATTACCTGTTCTAGAGGGGCGTCCAGTGGAGGCTAGAAAGCTAAAGATGCTGGATGAGACTTCTTGGCCGCCTTCATACCTAGCGAGAGTATCTGTGGGTTAAAGGATTCTGCCAGGGTACCACCCTGGTCTAACTGTCTAAAGCTATTAGTTTTCAAGATAAATAGATAGGGAAGATAAACAGCTCCTGAGCGTCTTGGGCACAAATACCTTACAAACACTACAACAGGCATGGTCGTAGGAAGCACCCAAATAAAAAAGACATAATTTTTGATGATCTTTATGGGGAATCTGTCTCCCACACTGCCATTTTCCCCTCTTGGATGACAGGAGCTCTAGGTAGTAAAATAAAATTCAAAGGAAAAAATAAATAAATAAAAACTCTTCAACAGGGCACTTGCTAAATATGCAGTACAACTACAAACCATTCAAACCGGTGGCAAAAGAATGTTCTAGAAAGTTGCATCCATACATCCCTTTTATGCACTACATTCTGTATGAGGAGCATAAATGCGACGTATGACACACAAGATATTTTTTAGTTTTTTTCATACTGTCCAAGTTTCGGTCTGCCATGGGTGGGGCATCCCTTCTATGAGGAATACTGCAACAATGATATAGGAGGTGATCTTTGTACTTTTAGCCAAAAAAGTTATCTGTTTACATTTCTTAGTTTGTTCTGGGACCTTAGTCTTGCAGCTTAATTTGCAGTTGCGGGAAGATTATTTTTCTGCATTACACTATAATTCTATCTTCACAAGTAGCTCTTCATATTTTAAGTCCTGCTGGGCCTTAGTCTTGTAGTTTCATTCACATCTGTGGCAGAGTTCTGAATTACTACGAGATCTGAGCCTTATTTAGGCATGCACTAATCCATTTTTCCATAACCAGTGTCACTGGTAAATTTCTGCACAGTCTGGTGAACTAAACTGTAGTATAATTTCAAAAGTGAGAGTACTGATTTCTCTGTTCTAGGATTTGCACTTAAGTGCTTGTACAGTGTTGATATTCCAGTTTTGCTAGTAGAGTTTTATATTCTGCTTCTTATTTACCTGCTTAAAGTTGCATTCTAGTGCCTTACCTTGCCTTCTTCTTTGTGTCTGCCTCATCCTCCACTGAGACATTAAGATGAAGTTTCTGAAATTCTCACCCACCTGGGGATATTGAAATGTAGCTCAGAAAGGCTGCATTCCAGAGCCTTTCTGTTCCCCTGTTCTTTGGGTCTGCCCCCTCCCCCCAACTGAAGCATTAAGCTAACGTTTCTGGAAGAGCTCCAATAGTGGCTTTATTTGATTGGATCCCTGCTGGCTAACCTGCCTTTTCCTTGAATTTTTCCCAAACTTCCTACCCTTTTCCTGTTGTGGTTTAAGGCTGTCTCTCCAACCTCCCCCTTATGGTAATCTGATTTCCAAAGTCCCTCCTTTGTCTCTTTCACTGCTATTGTCTGTTGTATAAGCTATTTAAGTAGTCTTCCCACCCAGTACTTTCCACAGATACAGGCTACAATGTGCCCAACTAGCAAACTAGTATCGCTCTTAAGTAAACCTCCTTTACTATATATCGTCTTCTGCTTATTTTCCCAGAGCTCAGTCAAAGCTGTCATCCTAGTCTGTGTTACAGAAGTGTTTTACCTGTATCCAGTGCCATCCAGATAAAGCTAAGTACTTCTGATTGCTAAATCACACTTGCTTAAATTATTTAGAGTGATTGCTACTGTTTCCAGTTTTTATTTGTGCATTCTACTGTACTTTACTTAAAAATGCTGTTCTTCTCACTGTTACTGCTACAATACTGTCCTTAAATCACCTTCAGCAATGGATTTCCAGCTAGTTGTTTAATTGGTTTGTGGTAGCATTGCACTTATGGGTCTCTTCTACTGTCTTTTTACATTAGGAGAACTTTATTTTCCTCTTGTGGCAGGGGGTGTTTGTCCTGGTCTACCCCAGTTGAGATGCCCACAAAAAGTGCTCAGAGTGTAGTCGTTCTATTGACTAGAAGGCTATTTTCTGTGCTGCTATAAATTTATCGCATTTCAGAGAAGGTAATCACCATGCAGAGGCAGTTAGCAGTACCCTGTACAGCAGCAAATACCTAGAAAGCAAACGTTCCAACAGGCCATAAAAATGTACCCGTAAAGCAGTACATATAAAGCAAATACCTCACATGCCAAAAAGCTTAAGAGCAGCTACTTGGACGTGGTGTGGCAATGCTTATAGATTTAGTAGAATTCAGTATTGTGTAATCAGTAAAGTTAGGAGAATTTAGTGCTGTTTAGCATAAGATGCCCCAATAAAGCACCCTTATTAGTTTGCACCAACAATGCATGCTTAATAGACTTCCAACCCTAATACACCCCCCCCTTGTAGCTTACCAATCAAAGGAGCAGACAGCATGAACATACAATTTCACAAGGACTGGACAGAATGTATATGCAATTGCCTAACTTCTCTGTAGCCCACACGGTGGCTATGGGCATCTTGATACAATGTAGCAATTGTCTCATGTTTACCAACGGCCACTTGATCCCTAAAGAAACACAGAGCGCAACAGGAGTGCTTACATAATGACACCGGAGGCTAAACTCCTCCATGCAAGCACACATCAGACTGCTGAAATCACACACACAACACCCACCTCATATAGCACACAAAACACACATGCACACACGTATAGTAATGTATGCAGAGGCAGCTAAAAGCAAGTTTCCTAAACAACAAAGATCGCCAAGATCACCTGTTGGCAAAGCTATGTCTCAGCAAGCCCAATAGCATTCAGGAATAACATCATCTAACACTACATATACAGTTACTCTCAATGGAGCCCCAAACACTAAACCCCTAAGAAACGCAATCACAGTTCCCAGGATTCTCTTCATTGGGGACTCCATTGTAAGACATACTGATGCCACTCTAACCAGGCTGAACAAGGAGAAGATAATGGCTAGTTGGTTATCTGGAGCCAGGATCCACTAAATCACACACACTCTAGTCATTACACCACAGGTACCAATATGATTTTATCATAGTCCATATAGGTGTAAATGACCTAAGATGTACCTCCCAGGACTATATGAAGACAGACATTATGGAGCTCTGAAACTGTCTGTCTCAGGCTGATGTGAGCCTAGAACTGAGCACCACATTACAATCACTGAAGATGATTACAAAATATGAGCAAAAGATGATTGAGTTCACAATTGGCTGTCTTTCTGGTGTCATTCTTAGGAGATGCAATATTTGTCACCTTGGGAGGACACAGTTAACAGATCATGTTGCTTTGCCAAGGGTGGTCTGCACCAATCCCCTCTAGGCTTTTGATTACTGGATAAAACTTTATCCATCCTATAGTGCCTTTTTTAGGCAATGACAAATTGGCAAACCTACCAACATAGCAAAATCAAATCAAATGAACCTCAAGGTGTTACTGCTCAATGCCATGAGCCTAAAAAACAGCTACATTCCCTTCAAGACCTCCTCACACCTGAAAATACAAATGTCTCAGCTGTTACCATAACATGGTTTAAAGAAGCACAGAGTACCCTAGCAGTGCAAGGTTTCAGTGTCTTCCACACCTTCAGACCAGTAGCTGCACAGACAAGGGCTAAAGGTGGAAATGTCTCAATATACATCAACAACAAGCATACCTCTAGGGTGGTCATACAGGATGATGAGCTAGAGTTCCTCCACCCTAGATAAAAATCCTGTACCATACCCTAGCCAGCTATAAGTCAGCCTCCTTATCCCAAGAAGCTCATAACGAATATTTGGACCTACTGGAGACATATACCATCCAACCTAACACTCTAAACAGGGGAGACTTTAATTCCTCCTATACAGACCAAGAATTTTACACGGCCTCAAATCTACAGGAAGACATTCCTGGACTTCATAAATACAAACACCCTTGACCAAATAGTGAATATGTTCACTAAAGGCACCAACATACTGGACCTCTTACTCAAAAACATGGAAGAATGCTGCACCCCTCCACCAATGTCTTGTCCTCCCTCGTAAGGTCAGACCATGAATCTGTTTCCTTCTAAATCAACTCAGTAACCCATGTAAAAGTAGTAACAGTTAGGAATTATTTCAAGGCAAACTTCCATTTATTAAGTGATGGTTTCTCAAAATTCAATGCCCCTCCAAACCTCAAGAACCCAGCAGCCTACACTGAGAATTGCTCTCAAAACCCTGCGACAACCCTCATAATGACTTCATAGAGGCTGTTGTATCTACCAGAAGTAAGCACTGAACTAGCCCCAGAAACAAACTGCCATGGTAGCATCCCAAATTAAACAGGATATGAAATTCAATGAAAACAAAATCATGGCAATATCTGGAAGGGCAAGTCCCATAAAGATAAAAGCTTTCTCATCAAACTAAATAAGTAATTAAGAGGGCCAATTTCATCAAATAAAGCCAACTCTGAGGTTAAGACAGCCTCCTAAGTGAAAGCTAACTATAAGGCCTTCTTCAGTTATTTCAGAAACCTCAATGGCAGCACACAGCAATGAGCTGATTTGGTGGTTAATGCTGCCACATTCATCAAGCCTGGCAAACCTGTTAGTAAGTCAAATTCAGCTCCATCTTACACCTCTCTCACCCTAATCATCTCCTAAGAAATACTGTCAAACATAACCCCTCCAACTATACCTAAGAAGCATGTACTGGTTGCACTCACTAAAGCCAAGAACACAGCTTTAGTGGGCCCCGATAACATCCTGGGATGTCTCCTGAACAATCTAAAATCTTATCTGGACCCATGGAGTCAATATTTAACTACAGTTTTGAAACACTTTGTGCCATGAGAATGGAGGACTGCGACGGTCAACCCCCTATATAAGGGAAGATTTTCAATAGATACCAGAAATTATAGACCCATTAGTCTGACTAGTCTTTCTTGCAAAGCTATAGAAGGAATCAATAAGGACATAGCAGACCTCTAGACACTAGATCCATCCCAGTCAGGCTTTGTCAAAGGAAGGCCATGCATACTGAACCTGGTGGACTTTTTTAAAAAGGACATAAAGGCAATGGATATGGGGAAAGTGGTACATACTGCCAAACTAGATCTGGCTAAAGCATATGATACAATACTCCATTTGGGCATTGTCAACAAACTTATGGAAGTAGGTATAAACCCCATTATAACATGCTGGATAGCTAGGCAGCTCATGGATAGGACCCAAGAGGTTAGGATTGGTGAGGCTACCACCACAAAGAGGCTGGTCACCAGTGAATTCAGTAAGGGTTCTGTGCTGGCTGTATACCACTTTGGCATCTATTTCTTGAATGACAAAGACAACGTCAAAGGTCTGTGGCTGACCAAGTTCACAGATGACTGCTAACTGGAAGTAGTCACTGAATTCCCTAAGACAAGAACACTTTTTTAGGAAGGTCTAACACAAATAAATGCTTGGTGCTAAAGCTATGGCTAAAAACTGAAAATCAGGAAATCCATTACAGTATCTTTTGGGAAGTCAGACATCCATGGTAACTATGTCATCAATAAAACACCCCCAAATGTTAATTCACTAGTCAGAGATCTGGGAATTCAAGCAGATATTAAGTAACTGAGCCTTCAACCAACATGTGTCCATCGTAGTAAGAAAATCCTTATATATTACTCAACCTATAAATAAGGGCATGGCATCTAGGTCCAGACAGGTCATCGTACCACTGTACTTGGCCCTCTTCAGACCCATCATAAGAGTATAATGCCCCTATCAGTAGTACCTGACCAGACATATGCAGCAACTGGAACATTCACAAAGGTTCCTTATAAAAAGGATACAGGGAGTAAACACAATATTCTATGCTGATCAAATCAAATCCCACTCTCTTTATTCACTTATCATACAGACTTCGGACAAGTAGTCTTTACAAGGCATCCCTGGACCCTTTTTGATGAACATTTTGCACACCTGCACAACAAACAATATCAGAACTACAGATAAAAAGACCTAAATTTTCCTTGCAACATAAATATTACATGTTGGACAGAGATAGGTTTCACAGAGAATTCCTATTCTCTGGAACATGTTCCCCATCCATGTGAAGCATAGATGTTCCCTAATCCTATTTTTGGGCAACTTGGATGGGTAATCAGAAATTCACCCTTGGTCTGGCACCTGTGTCTTTGATAAACAGATGCAGTCAGTAAATCACCCATGACAGAAATCAAATTTGCAGGGGTTTACACAGCTAGGCTTGTAATGACCTAGTGGTGGTTAGCCTAGTATACAGCTATAAACCTATGGAAACCTCCACCAGCTCCCTCTTTATCTGATGATGCGAGAAACTGGCTTACAAGTTTGAGCCCTCAACAGCAAAGCATGAGCAGAACACCTGCAGGATGAATGCCATTTTGGAAACGGTCCTATTTTCATGAGGTTTAGCCTGTGACCTAACCTCCCCATACCAGTGCTCCAGGTCATGACTGGGGCACATCAGTCCCTAAAAGGGGAGCTTTCATCCACTACTATCTTGCAGCAAGGTAGGCTGTATGTTCTCTCTAGTGTTTGTAGGTATCGGAGTTAAACTGCTAACACTTCACTAAAGTCTCTCAGTCATCATCAACATGAACAGCCTTTTCCCATTTTCTACATGGGGTCAGGGTGCTGTGTCAACTGGTGTCATCTCTCTTCATTCAATGCCACTCTCCTACCTTAGTTGACACTCATGCCTGACTGTCACAGGTCTTCCCCTCACACAGTCCAACCATCTCTTTGCTGGATGTCCCCGTTTCCTCTTGCCTTCTTTCTGTCTGTCCCAAATCTTCCTCACCAGATTTATCTTCTGCTTCTTGCACATGTGCCTGAACCACTGTAATCTGTTCTCTTTGACCTTCTCTGCAAAGAGAACTACTTTGGCTTATGCTCTGATGCCCCCATTTCTTTATCTGTCCCACAGTGTGTATCCTACCATCCATCTCAGGCACAATTGCCATCATTTCTAGCTTCAACTGCTCAGCCTTTAGAGCCCAGGTTTCCGTAACCATACCATAGGACTAGTCGCACCATTGTTTTGTGCAGCTTATTTGTCAGTTTCTTTGGAATTATTCTCGGATACTCTGTCAGTTGGCTGCAGTCCCTCTGATTGTAGGTTTGGCCTCCTCACTCAGGCTTCCCTTTCTCAAGTACCCCTCCCAGAAACCTGAAGCTGTTAACCTGTCCCAATATTTTCCCTTCTGTTTCAATTATCAGATGCTTCTGATTTTCCTCATTTGCTGCCATTACAACTATCTTTCCTGTACTCAGTTTCATCCCATGTGCCTTCAGTTTTGTATTAATTTCCCCATCCTACGCTGAAGTTCTTGTTCAGAGTCTGCCTGTAATATCACATTGTCTACATAGAGCAACTTTGTTGATTTGTTCCCTCCAACCTGTTTGCTGATGTAGTCCATCGCCAGTATGAACAGCAGTTGGCTCAGAGCAAAACTCTGACACACACCCAATCCCATTGGGAACCCCTCTCTGAGATGAAACACTGTTCACACTGGAGTCAATGGGTCCTTGGTACACAATCTGCACTAATTCTACCACTGCGTCTTGGGACTTCAAACCACCACAGGACTGCTCACATCAGCTTTCTTCAGTTCTAGGAATGCCCAGTTGGACTCTCTCCCATCTTTAGCTCCTTCTCAACTACCTGTATCACTGCAAACATCGGGCTGATTGTGCTGCATCCTGATCTGAATCTGAACTGCTCATCTCCCATCTTACTCTCTAGTACTCTGTGCATTTATCAGTAACCCTCTCTAGAATTTTCATGCAGTGTGACAGGAGTCTGATATCTCTGTACTGCTCACGGTTTTGAATATCCCCCTTCGTCTAAAACACTGGTACTAGTATGCTTATTCTGTAGTTATCTGGGATACGCCTTTCTGTCTATACTGCTAAGAGTATCCTCAAAAGCCATTCCTCCTCTAACTCACCCCACATTTTGATCATATTTGATGTGACCTCATCTGAGCCTGTTGCTTTCCCTGACTTCATTTTCCTTAGTGTTGCTCTTACTTCTTCTAGGGTGGGCTGCTCCTCTTCTTTCATCTTAGGCTGTGTCTGGGGCAGTACAACTTCTGTGGGGTTTTCTTCATTCAGAAGCTGCTGAAAGTACTCCTCCCCATCTGCCTTTCTGCCTTTGAACTCCTGTGAGTTGGTGAGCAAGTTGTTGCTGGCATCTCTTACAAAAGGTGTCTGACTATCTTCCTTATATAGCTGTTTTTGCCTTGCAACTTGATAGTGTTTCTTTGTGTCATCCACTGAGTCACTTTCCAGTAGCTGGTAGACTGCCTCTGATGCCTTGTTCCTTTTTAGTGCCACTTTTCTCTTAGGCTCTTTGTTAGTCAATCAGTATTCCTTCTTGCCTTGTCTTTCTTTTCTATCTCTCACTTTTTTCCATAGGTTCATAGGTGTGTGCTAGGCTAATGGACCTGGAGCCTTTACAAGCATAGCCCAAACAAAAATTGCCCAGGCACTGTGCCACCAGATGCTAGTTCACAGTGCCCATATCCAGTAGGGCAACTGGAATGATCTCTGGTGTGAACTTTGTTACCCACCCACTCGCCAAGATTTCTCTTGAAGAGGGCCAGCAAGGTGCTCTGCTTGACATGAATGGGAAGCTTATTCCAGAGTATGAGCAGTCTTTGGGAGATGAACCTGTCCCTCCAGCATGTTCTATTAATTGTGGTAATGAGGTTGTGATCTCTGGAGCATGTTATGCGGGGGGGGGTTGGGATTTCTTTAGGTGTAGCATTTCAAATAGGGCTGGGTCGGACACAGCTTTGTAAGTAAAGCAGATATCACCTCTTAGTAGACAATAAGAGATTGAGAACAGCTGAAGTTTCTTGAGTCTGTCCATATAGGACACATGTTTAAGGCCTATGATCCTTTTTGTGAGGTACTTTTGTGGCCTCTCCACCTGTTGTAGGTGTCTGGTTAGGTACATGCCAAACAGGGTGTTATATTCAAAGACTGGTCTAATGAGGGATGAGTAGAGAGGGATGATGACCTCTTTCTTCCTGGATGTGAAAACTTTGGTTATAAGATCTGCCACATAGAAGGACTTTCTGACCACAGTGGCAATGTGGTGGTCGAAGGTGAAGTGGCTGTCGACCTGGGTGCCCAGATCTCTTATGACCCCTTCAGTGTTCAGTGGACTCCCATCAACATGGTAATTTGTGGGAACTGAGTTTAATTTGAACTACTTCTTTCTTTTGATGACTTCCTGGACTTCTGCATTCCACCACCAGCTTTCCTTATGTACCTTTTTTTCACTACTTGCTCAGAAACTTACCCATTCTGTTGTCTTCACACTTGCTATTCTGAGGTGCTGCCATTCTTCAACTCCACATATTTCCTCTTCTTCCTGAGGTGCTAGAGCCCTGTGTAATTCCTTAAACTCTTGTGCTTTTTCTCCAGTCAACGTCAAGTTTTTAGCCTAGTTTCTGATTTTCCTTAGAGATTTCTCTAACCATTGCTTGCAGCTGATTGTAGTAACTAGCTTGTGCTGTGGACCAATTATTTCACTGATGATGACTTTGCATTCACTGATACGATGCAGTGCTCTTTCTTAACTGAAAGGGTTATTTATGGTCTTAAATGCCCTTGCGATAAGTTCTATATTGGGGAGACTAAGAGACAATTTTCATGTAGAATAAAGGAACATTTAAGGGATATTAAAAATAATAGACAAACTAGCCCCATTGCAACACATTTTAATAAGTATTATAATGGTAGCCCTGAGGGGCTACTAGTTACAGTATTAGAAAATGTAAGAAATAATGTATTCATGAGTGATTATCAAATTAAATATATTTTAAGAAAAAAGGAAGCATTCATGATTATGAAATTTAATAAAATGAGTCCTATTGGGCTCAATTTAGAATGTGTGTGGAAAAGTTTTATATAAGTATTGTATATTTTCATTATGGCCTTTTATTATGAAATGTTTTATTTAATTAGTTAATTGTATAGATGGGTGTGTATTAGTATATATGGGCGGTAGATTGCTGGAGTTTGTTATATACTCTGTTAAAGGCAAGTGTGGCCGAGGCGCTAGAGAGAAGAATTTTGTATCTGATTTTGCTCATTAAATTCGTTGAGAGAAGAATTTGGCATCTGAATTTTTTCTTTTTTTAATTAGTTTCACTTTTGTGGACAATTGCCTTTTTTCGTTGTATCCAGTTGTTTCCTGTGGTTATTTGTGGTGACTTATCCTTCTTCATGGCCAGTGATTCCCTTTCTGGACTTCCGAGAGTATTTCGTGATACTCCTTTGGATGTTACACAAAAATCTATGGATAATTTTTTGGTGACTGTTAATGGAGTGAATGGCTCATCTACTACATCATTGTTACAAGGTAGAAATGACAATGGTAGCTCTGTTGAAGCCAGTACTTCTGTTCTTACTAAGTGGGAACAGGAGAGGAAAATATGGCAACATAATCCATTCTCTAGAATTGGTAAAAAAACGGATATTGTTATCAGTCCAGAAGTTCGTGATATGTATTTGAAAGTTGAGAAGTTATTATTTAAAGAGACTTCAGTGTTCCTGAATTTACAGAGTTTACAAAGGTATGAGGAACTTGAAATTACCCCTCGGGGACTTCGCACTGTTAAGAACCCTTCCACCCAGTTTGATTTGACTGTGGCAGAAGAAAAGTCTTTTCACGAGAGGTGGATTGCGGCTGCTCATCGTTGCAGCCTAGAATGGGTTCACATTCTGGTTGAAAGAGATTTACTTAAAAAACAAAAACTAAGTGAAGATATCAAAAGTGCTTGTAAGGATATTTCGAATAAACTGTCTCATGATGAATTACAACATTTTCTTATCAAGATTAATGAACAATTGTTAACTTATGAAAAAGACTTGATTGATAGGAAGAAAACAAAATTACTTCGTGATCTACGTGATTACGAAAATAAGCGTGCATTTTTGGTAGCAAACAATCCTAAAGCTAAGAGACAGCACGTGCATTTCGAACGAAGGAAGCAGAATGGCAACAAGGACAGCCGCACTTTTACAACGGGGGAAAGCAGTACATCTTTTACTGAATATGAAACAGATGTCGAAGACTTTCCTGGTTTACCCCAAGCGGAGAATAGTAACTATCTGAATACTTTTCGTGGGGGACAACAGGGGACGTAAAAGAAGTTGGAACGGTCAGGGACATTACAAACAACAAAACACATACCAACGGGCTTCTAAACGGGGTAAATGGGACTGAATTTTGTAACGTATCTACTGATTGTAAGTATGTTATAAATTTATCTGGGTATGAACTATCGGATTGTGATATTGGTGTCCTTGATAGAGGACTAAAGTTTGTTCCGACTGTTCTACCCAGATTATATGAATTAAGGGGAGATGTTTTTTGTTTCAGTCGCAAATTGAATTTATTGGATTACTATAGTAGGAGTGTATCTGAAGACGTTCCATTAGAGGATGTGAGTGATAATTCCATTAATTCAAATGATAGTTTTTATTCATGTCATTCTCATGAAGGTATAAATGCTTATTGTAAATTAAATACTGAGGCAATTAAGGTGAAAAGTGATTTTATGCCTCCTCAAAGAAATGATAGCATAAAAAATTTTAATGTCTCACTCACTTATAATGTAGAGAAAGAATTTTACATTTATTTGAAACACAAAAATGATGTGAGATATAATATGGATAAAAAAGAATGGGAATGTTTAAATAAATTAAGTCGGAAGATGGAATTAATATTTAAGCCATCAGATAACGGTGGTAAATTAGTTGTATTAAATTATATGCAATATTTGACAATGTGTTACAAACATTTAAACGATGAACAAGTATATAAAAAAATAGGTATGGTAGAATATGAACAAGCACAAAAGGATTATAATGATTTGATACATAAAGGGCATAGACTACATTATTTTTCTCAGAAAGATGTACAGCAGAAATTTTTTATAAAAAATCCAAGATTGTCTGCTTTTATTTTCTTCCTAAAATACAGAAAGATTTAATGGATCCCCCTGGATGACCTATTGTTTCGGCTAGTGGAAGTTTTTTACATAATTTAGCATGTTTTTTACATGAGTTTTTGTTACCAACAGTTGTTAAATTACAATCTTATGTAAAGGATGTGTTTGAATTTTTGGATAAAATCAGTAACTTAAAATGGGAAAATGATATGTATTTTTTGGTACTGGATGTTGTTAGCCTTTATACTATTATAAATCATTTTGATGGTATACAGGCAATTAAACATTATTTAGGTGCTAATCCAGTTACCGAATATGTTACAGATTTGATTTTGATGTGTTTACAGAATAACATACTTGAATTTAATGGGAATTTATATAAACAAATACAGGGCACATCGATGGGTGCCCCTTTTGCTCCCAGTTATGCAAATATATTTATGGGTTATTTTGAGAGTTTGTATATATATATATATATATATATATATATATATATATATATATATATATATACTAATCAGTTCTTTTTAAAATATATTTTTAGATATTTTCATTACTTTGATGATTTAATATTTATTTGTAAAGGGGGACAAGATTATATTTATGAATTTATTAATGAAATACAGAATAATAATGTAGGGGCAAAATTTGATGGTTTACAACTAGGAACTGAGGTACATTATTTAGATGTAGTCTTAAAAGGAAAGGTTGGTTCCTATATTGTTACTAATATACATAGGAAATTTACAGGAGCTAAGGCTATTTTGCATGGTGATAGCCATCATCCCCCCGCATACTATGAAATCAATACCGTATACTGAATTTGTACGAGTTAAAAGATTATGTAATGATGTAAATGTTAGAAAAAGGGAATTATATGAGAGTTTTAACAAATTTCATGAAAGAGGGTATTGTGCAACAGATTTAAAGAATAGTTTGGATAAAGAATTGAATAATAGGACTACTGGATATAACTTTGGGGGTAGTGGATATAAAAAGGAGAATAATAATAATGAGGAAATTTATTTTACCACTACTTATTCAGTATTGTCTGATAAGGTTCTTGAAGAGGTTAAACATAGTTGGAGAATGGTTATAAGGGAAATAGATTTTTTAAGGAACAAAAAATTGTGTTTCTCCTTTAGAAGGGGTAGAAATATAAAAGATTTTATAGTTCATAGAAAATTTTATATGCCAAATGTTAGGTTGGTGAAGTCTGTAGATACACAGGGTACATTGTCTTGTGGGAAATGTAGTATTTGTAAATATATTGTCAGAGAATTTAAGATTAATGGTATTAATTTTCAAACTAATGTTTTTTTAATTGTGGAACTGAAAGGGTTATTTATGGTCTTAAATGCCCTTGCGATAAGTTTTATATTGGGGAGACTAAGAGACAATTTTCATGTAGAATAAAGGAACATTTAAGGGATATTAAAAATAATAGACAAACTAGCCCCATTGCAACACATTTTAATAAGTATCATAATGGTAGCCCTGAGGGGCTACTAGTTACAGTATTACAAAATGTAAGAAATAATGTATTCATGAGTGATTATCAAATTAAATATATTTTAAGAAAAAAGGAAGCATTCATGATTATGAAATTTAATACAATGAGTCCTATTGGGCTCAATTTAGAATGTGTGTGGAAAAGTTTTATATAAGTATTGTATATTTTCATTATGGACTTTTATTATGAAATGTTTTATTTAATTAGTTAATTGTATAGATGGGTATGTATTAGTATATATTGGAGGCAGATTGTTAGAGTTTGTTATACTCTGTTAAAGGCAAGTGTGGCCGAGGCGCTAGAGAGAAGAATTTTGTATCTGATTTTGCTCATTAAATTCGTTGAGAGAAGAATTTGGCATCTGATTTTTTTTCTTTTTTTAATTCGTTTCACTTTTGTGAACATTGGCCTTTTTTCATTGTATCCACTAGTTTCTGATTTTCCTTAGAGATTTCTCTAACCATTGCTTGCAGCTGATTGTAGTAACTAGCTTGTGCTGTGGGCCAATTATTTCAGTGATGATGACTTTGCATTCACTGATACTACCGCAGTGCTCTTTCCTTACTGGGAAGAAGTCTACCTAAGTGGCATGGAGGCCACTCTTACATGTGATCTTGTGACTGTTTCTCTCTTGCTGAACCACGTGTTGGCCACCATCAAGTAATTTGTAGAGAAGTCCAGAATGGCCTCTCCTTCTTTATTCACGTTACTCCAACTATGTGGACCCAAGCAGTTCTCATATCCTGTTCTGTCTGTCCAGCTATGTCCATTCAGGTCACCCATAATCAACACCAATTCATGTCGTCCTGCTTTATCTAGCAGATCATTTAACTGCTCTCTGAATGCACTCTTTTCTTCACTATCACAACCCTCCTGTGGAGCATAAGCTGAGCTTATGAATTCTGCCCCATCATTACACTAGAGTCTGAATGCCATGAGTCTATCACTAATTCTGATGACATCCCTCACTGTCTTCTGAAGCCTCTCCTTCACAATTCCAACACTATTTCTAGTCTTTACACTTCCTAAGTAGTAGACTCTGGATCCTGGGCCAAGTGTCTTTGCTGCACTGCCCTTCTATCCTGCCTCCAGGATACATAGGATATCCAGCCTCCTCCATACCATCATGTCATCCACTTCCATGCTCCAACCTGTCAGTGAAACTTCAATGTGTGTAGAGATTCTTAGACTATGTTTGGCAGGTTGATTGGTTTTATGTCCAGCTCTTCCTAAATAGAGTTTTCTCTGGTAACTCAAGCTGGTAAAATGGACACAGGCTGGCCAACAGCTTATTGATCTAGGATCACTGGGCTTTATGGTAGGCACACACTGGCCTACAAAGGGACATGGATACCTCCCACCATTAGCACAAGTCCATGGCATCAATCCATTTATCTCCAGCAAATACCCATGCGTATTTGGCAATATTCATCAACACGACCAAATCACCTACAGCCAATATTTAACTGTTGAGTGGCTAGCCTTGACACAGTCTGTGATCCGTGTTCTCCTATCTTGAGGATACTGTGCACCACAGATGATACCCAAAGTGTCTGGTCTATATACCTCTTCCCCCTATAAGGCAACATCTAGAGACTGTGTTGCTGCTCACAGCTCCACTCTTGGGTGGGTGTGAGGTGGAAACACTCAAACTTTTTATGAGGTGGGAGGAACCCCACAGAAACTCAGGGAGAACAACCAAACCCCATACAGGCAATTTGACAGAGGGCATGCTCAAACCTTGTGTCTTGTGTATGGGAGGGAAAGACCCTAACCATTAAGCCATCTGGTCCTATTTTGTTTCCTAACTATGACAGCAGCAGCAAAAAAAAAAAAAAAAAAGTCTGTGTGGATCCCGGCTTAATGTTTGGCCATCACACGGGGATTTGACATATGTATACTAATGCATGCAAATGAAAGAATGTTTTCCAGATGAAGGTTAGGATCAAGTCCAACCTGTCTATGCAAGCAGTAGAAAGGAACATGTGACATCACTGCATGTGTTAGCACCAACTGTACATTATTGCCAAGCACAGGATCTGTTGAGAAAAACGCAAAATTCTGACAGTTGGAGAGGATGAACCCAACCACTGAACGCTTGAAGAAAAGTGCCCTGGTTTGCATAGTACGGATTATTTTTCTGAGAGAGAATTTCCAACTGGTGCTTATGGATACAGATTCCAAAGTGCAAACTTAGACTTGCTATTTCCAAAGCAAAATACATTCTTTTGTCTAAAATGTAATATGAAATGTAGCTCCTGGCTTACACCTGACCTGCAGCAGCATGCAATAATGAGAGAGCCTGGGTAACTTTTAAGAGGGACATCTCAGTTAACAACTGACAAGCCTTCAAAAACAAGTAAATTCAAACCTTAAAAAAGGTTAAAATTAACTTTCTGAAAAGGCGACAGACATCTGTCTTCCACAGATACTGCTGGATGGAAGTGAACAAAAAGTTAAACATTAAGTCTTATGCAATCCTTCCTTGTTTATCTCTCGCCAACTCCAACTCTCTCTCCCTCAGATTGTCTTATTTCTAACCAATATATACCCAGTTTTCTTTTTCCTTTTTTATGTAGTAAAGCCCTCTGAACATCATTCTTTGTTTAGAAAACTGTAAATATTGTATGAAAACTATCAACACTGTATACAGTTCAACTGCTGCTTTTTGTATTTTCTAACATCCACGTTTTCCATATTTGTATTACTGATTTTGGGTTTTGTACTGCTACACACTGTACTCCCAGGCTGATTCGGAAAATGTTTTATGAGGATCAGTATTCTACCCTGGTTAGCACACAAACAAACTTTACAGAAGGTAAAGCAGAAACAACATGCAGCAGGGCCCCCTCTCTTGACTAATAGCATGTCCATAAATGTTATGTCTTCATATAATTCCCCCAAACCAAACTACTGGCTTTGCTGCTGCAGAAGACACCCATTATACCTCCTCACAGTAATCTACTTTCAGTTCTAGCCTCTTCTTCAGTGTAGTCCCTTTCACAGAAGAATACACAGTACTAGGAATCCTGAGGGGGATGGGCTACTTATTCATGGCGCGTGACACTTTTGGTTCACCTTGCACACATCCTTAATTAATACTTTGCTTAAAATGGAAAAGGAAATGGATTTTAGAAGCCAACAAGCATATGTCATTTGCTTAAACAAGTGAACCTATGCCTACAGATCTCCTTACATACGTATACAATGTAAAGACTAAAATTTTGCAAGTCATTCCTATTTTGAAATGTTTACTATTTATTGTGTGGTGTATTCTTTCCTCAAACATGGGTGGGACCTGAAAAATCATCATTTGAAATCAATGCTCTACTCCAGGTAAACGTAAATAAAAAAATAAAATCTGACCATTTCCTCTACTGGCAAAAAAGCATGGAATTCATCATCTCTAAACAGCTATGGTGGCTCACCTTTCTTGCAATGTATAAATTGGCATGCCTCGTTTGTTTGTCGCATGGCTAAATCTACTAGGTACAAGTGCTTCTTTTCTAGGGCATCCTAGAAACAATGCTTGATTAAATGCAAAAACACACACTGAAAACAGAATGAAGGAATCAAACCCAAAACTAAAGGAAAAAGAATGTTAGCAGCTCACAGCCTTAATCCTTGACTATAAACAGTCACAATGGGACATGGATTCAAAAAGGAACAGAGCACTGCTAAAACACTGATGTCCATATGAACTTACAGAACTGCTGTTTGAATCAAAGGCTTTTTGCTATAACAGCAATCTCTCACAAGCATTTACTCAAACAGCTCAAATCCTACGTCTTTGATGACAAGTGTCATCAGCTGATTCAATACATGTTTATACATACTCACTGTGACGACCCATCACAGTCAACCAATATGTAACTTGGATATTCCACATCTGGGCCAGTAATCAAGGACCCTCAATACTCACCACTGGCATCTGTGGGGAGACGTTCACTGCGAGGATAACAGGTACAGACGCAGTATTTCTAGAAGTAGCTCTCTGCATCAAGTGGAATTTCCCTTAAGAGTACACAGGGAACACAGTCAGTCCAGGGGTGGTTCATCTCTCTTTGTCCAGATCCCCCAGTAAGGTTTTCCACTGGCACAGCTATAGAGTTGAGTCCTTAGCCAGGGTTCCAAGCTAAGTCCCTCCAACACTTTCTCTGTCCAACCAATACTTTGTGTCCCTGCTCAAGTAGCTGACACACACACACTCTGACATTTGATTTGTACACACACACACACACACACACACACACACACACACACACCTGGGAAAGGCTGGCACAGATTTACTAGCTATGTCCCATTTTGCCCAGACTATAAGGTAGTTACCACTGCCAACAAAACCCCTCGCCAGCTATTTTAAGGCCCTTAAGAAAGGGTGTCCAATTTTACTGTGTAATATTAATATTAATAGAAATGGTAGTTTGACCAAGGGCAAGGCTATTAGGAGTGTGACACCAAATAAATATGCAAATACTCTCAAAACTTAAATATATTTTCAAAGCTCAGCCACAATGAAAGGTTTAAATATATTTAATAATAAATACAAGACAATACTAAATATATATATTCACAGTGACATCAGAGTTCAAAACACAGGAAATATTTAAAATAACATTGCAGTAAAGGGTCAGACAAATAAAGAAAAACAACATCTAAACTAAGCTTCACTATAGTCCTGACTGAATCTAAGAGAATGACTATTCCCTAATAACTTACTTAACAGAGCCAGACAGATGATGAGGTGAATGGTTCTTCTTGTTGTCAAGTCGAAGACAGAATGCAGAATGCTCTGTCTCACTAAGAGACTTCCCAAAATAATACCTACAATATCACTGCTGGGATAGCTTGCAGAATGACCCTAGTTCCCATGCAAAACCCCCATTGCTGGATGCTGGCAGGACTTGGCACCTACTTGTAAAAATATACACATAATGGTTTTTGTCAAGATCTTTGGCAAGTGCTGGAAGTCATAAAACAATTGCATTCTTCCACACTTCCAGGGTAGTAATTAGTTAATTCCAAAGACAATACGGAAAGCTTCCTAGCACAGACTTGTCTCTCTGGCTCCCTTGAAACCTGTGAGATAGCATCTTTATGACCTAGCCTTTAAAGTGATTTAATTTCAGATGTTTTTCTAAAGTTAGCTGGACTGATGTTAACCCTCCAGTTTCTTCTGTTAAAACATACACATTTCAAACACAAGCACTTTACAAATACATTTTCAGCACAAACATATATACAAATTAGTTTGATATACAGTTCTAATACATTTGTAACACAAGCAGCTTATATAAATCATGTTGATATTCACAAATGACATAATTATTTACAAAATTCCAGCTAGCTGTGCTGGCAGTACCTCCTTTCGTCACACTCACCTTTACAGTTTTGGTGACAAGTCACTACTGGTCTCCAGAAAGGTTCAAAAAGGATTAGTGCATTTTGGCTATTTTTTTTTTTTAACTTCTGAATACCTTTAAAATAAATGCATGATATATTCAAACCACATCACACATGCACAACCTAACATTAAAGTACTCAGACCACTCTATAAGTGCAATCAGAACTACAGTAACCTGTGGTACTGCCAAACTCAATCACCAATTCCATCAATATGAACTAATTGCAAGCTTTAATAAACCTATGTCTAGGGTCACAGATACACTTAAGACAGGACAGAGTAACTTTAGACTGGGTCACTGATTCACCAGATGATAGCTACACTGAAAAAGGTGTGTGAAAAGACTACTATACAAAATTAAGACCAATATTAGTAATGGCTACAGAACATCTAGGACTCCTGTTGAAAGTTCAAGGACCACAACTGTAATTCTCACAAATGCAAGACTAAATATGCAAAAAGAGAACTTCACGAAATAAGTCTGATGTTGCAATTCTTTGGAGTATGCCCTTCATTCGCAAGTATAGCAATATTGATAGTATGTAAAATTATATAAATGTGTGTGGGTATATACATTATATATATATATAAAGAGAGAGTATCAGTAGCAGGGGTGTGGGGGTGCTACTCTCCATTTTAGGAGTTGCAGAAGGGACAATGTCCTCTTACAAGAGTGCCTTAATGACTTTATATAAAGTTTTCAGATTCAGTTTAAGTCTTGGTCATTTGAAAATTTTCATAGATACAGTACTCAAAATTACAGGTCACACACTTCTGATAGGAAGGTAGCTATTTGGCTCCCTAAGGAGATGATGACTGTTTTGGGAAAGGGTTGTCAAAACATATGACACAACATGTAGTACCTATAATGACAGCAAACATGGTCATTAAAACACAGATTGCAAGTAGCACAAAAAATGTGTACTCCATTCAACAACTTAAACTATTGATGAGAATGACATAGAAACAACAGGGGTGAAATTAAAATACTCCAATAGGAAATTTTTAAAAATGGAAGTCTACAATCCTAGCATAAACTTTGTGCAAACCTTGACAATAATACAAAAACTATTTTTTCCTTGTCATTTTAAATTTAAACAATATAGCCATTCCAGTAAAACAAGTCCCAAAATGCAGGAAAGAATCACTTCTGCTAGTTAAAAATAAAAATCTGCCCACATGTGATTATTTCCTGTATATTGGGTAATTAAAGTCAGATTCTGTGGTATTATTAGTGGATTTGTTCTATAGTCTGCCCAGTGCATTATTGCTGGTCCCACACAATTTTAAAATATTCAGACCAAATGCAAAGAACAGATCAACCTTAGATGTGTGTAAATTATATGTGGACAGCCTTAGTTGTAATTACACAATTCGTCCTCTAAAACGTGCACGCTGATTGGCCAGCCCAAATCCCTCAATATACTAATGGAAAAAGGTCCGGTCGCCCAGACTTTTTCCGTTAGTATAAAACACTGTCTCGCTATGTTAAAAGAGTTTAACATAGCGACACAGGTTTAAAAAAAGCAACGCAGATCTCCGTTGCTTTTTTTAAAGCTGTCTCGCTATGTTAAACTCCTTTAACATAGCGACACTGTGTGTAAAAAGCAACAGAGATCTTGCGATCTCCGTTGCTTTTTTTTTTAAACCTGTCTCGCTATATTAAATGGTTTTAACATAGTGAGACAGCTTTAAAATAAGTAATGTAGATCTCCGTTGCTTATTTTAAAGCTGTCTCGCTATGTTAAACCCATTTAACATAGCGAAACAGTAAAAAGCAACGGAGATCTTGTGTTCTCCGTTGCATTTGCCCACAGCTCTGATGTACTGCGTAGGCATGTGCAGTACATCAGAACTGCCGCGGAATACCAGACAGCTGCGGAAGGGCAGCAAAGAGGCATTATACAATGCCATTATTTAAGAAAAGCAATTATTTCTTTTCTTAAATAATGTCATTGTATAATAGCAATAACACACTTCTGGGTGTGGGTAATGCGGGATTTAACCACGGTTGTCTTTGTTTGGTCCTGGTTAAATCTCGCATTACCCACACCCAGGTGTGGGTTACTGCTATAATAGTCCTACTCTGCCTCAGTAATTAGCATAGCGAATGCACAATCAGATACTGCAACATTTGCTTTAACTATACAGATATGTATTTATTTATTTATGCAACACACAAACATAAATTAAACTCTTCTTAACTTTCATAAGTGGATGAATAGCTAATATACTAACAGGAAATGTTATTCAAGAATAGACAAAATCTACTGAGATACTAAGCATATTTATTCATTAAGTTATATTCTACAATTTCAAATAAACACACAAATATTTGCATTAAATAATTGTACATTTACAATGTATATGATACATGGTACAAATTTTCAGCATTTTGATAAAAGTCGAAATCTTTCACAATTAGTAATTATCAGAAGGATTGAACTATTCATAAAATAAATTACATATCAGAAGCAGTAAAAAATGCTAAAAGACAGGGAACAAAAGTTTAAAACATGATCAGATATCATCACCCCCTCACTTTTTAAGATTACCCCTTCTCTGCTCATTTGGGACTGGAAGATGCCTCTACTTGCTCAAGCCTCAAACACCTCCCCACCAACCCTCTAATCTCAAAGGAGGAGCTATATTTTGCTGATTTCCCCTCTTCAGTGCACTGCATAATGACACCATATGGAAATTCTTTAGTCAGTATCCTAATATATAACTTGACTGTTTTTGTTATGAAAATGAACAAAAGTGGCAGTAATTACTTGAAAAAAACACAAGATGTGAAAGACGTGATCGTTAACTCTGCTGAACTAGAAAAACAAAAAATTACAAAAAAGAGATCTCCTCCAAGGTGCTGAAGTAACACAGATGACAGGCAAAGAGGAAATAAAATTATTCAACTTTTCTGTTATAAAACTGTTTGGGGGTAAAGCTGGTGACATTTCTGAAACAGCCCTTTAGTTATTATTACTACAGCAGAGTAACAGGTGTTATTTTACTTTACCATATTGGCTCACAGACTGGAACATATTTAATGTCATTCATCTTCAAGAAATCACTGTGCTTCATATGCTGCATCTGACTTGATATCTGTACAGGAAAACCACCAGCTGAAAGCAATCAGGTGACTGACAAAAACTATTATATGCGGCAAATAGTTACAGGATTTTAATTTCATGGAAAACAAATAATTGCCTGCCTCCAGTTCATATTTTTGTAACAGATACTGGTTTTAATATTTTTGTCACAGATAAGACAGAGTAACATATTTCCAGAGGGTACGAAATGGCACTTTTTGTAGTGCGAAAACAATACAATATTTAGAGTGCAAATTGCATTTCTGTCTATGACACACTGGCAATCAAGTATGACCACTCAAGGAGAAGGACATTCACTGTTGGAGCCTGCTAACCCTATAATGGCAGCGTATCAGTACATCCCAAGAACCAGAAATTTGAATCAGCTAAGACAACAGGTTGAAACTTACAAAGCCACAGTGATTCAGATGTCATTATACAAACTTGTACATGGCTCCTTCAATGCTAGAAGGGCTGTGCCAAGGAGCTGTCAGAGTCAACTCAGCATATGTGAAATGCCCACACTGGAAAAACAGTTTGTAAGGAAAGACGCATATGGGTTCTGTAATAGCAGACTAGGAATAACAACTATCTAAACAGTTTGGTTTGCCTGTATCTCTCCAAAGCCATCCACATCCTGCTTCCGTGTCTCATTCTCACAACAAGGCATTACGAATACGCAAAGCCACGGGAAAGTCAGGCTGACAAATTTCTGCCAGAAAAGACAGCATCTGGGAAATCAGCTACTAAATCTGTAGTAGTACATACATGCAAAATAATTCTGCAGGAGCACATCACTGATAAAAGATACTACAAAACAGTGCAGCTGTTTTATGAATCAAACACTCATTTGTGAACCAGCACCTTCCTAAATTAGAAAGCAAGTAGAAACATCATAGGACAGGTACTTTTGCTAAATGTTTCCTATAAAACAGTGTATACCACAGTAATGATTTTCTTCTTGTTAGTCACTTGTATTAGTGGGTATGGAGCTAATCCAAGTTACCCCCATCTGCACATATTTTGTTTTAGCAGCAGACCTGGCACACCTTTGTTGGGTTTCATCTGTTACTCTAGATGTGTTCGTCTGTGTGTGTCCTAATGGTATCAAAGTGGGTTCTGCTCTACATCAAGAATTAATTACCATGTTTGATCATCACGGGGTGGAATTAATATCAAAGTGCACAAGCATATAAACACAGGTGATGAATGGTGGTATTTTGAAAATACCCATGCACACAAAAAAAAAAAAAAAAAAAAAAAGACTGAAATAACAACCAATCTCAAAATGAAAACAGTTTCCTTATATGATCAGTTAACTGATCAGTTAGTCTTGCAAAAAGGGGTTTTCTCAAGGTAGGGTACAGGGTTAGGGACAGGACCAGGCCTAGCACACATAATAAAGATGGGGAGGCACTACTACTAGTAACACAATACACTCAAGACGTGCATCACAGACAGTAGCACACATGAAAAACCAATCTATCCCCTTTCCTAGCCTTTACTCTAATTCCTACACACACAAACTTGCACACATACTTCCATCTGTAATGCAAAAGCATTCAATATACCCAAAAGGTTTACAGGTACATTGACAAGTGCCAAGTAAGCTGCCCTTGTGGGTCATTTTAAGCCTAGCCAATTTCCCTTTTTTGTGCTCGAATTAACCTATTCCATTTGGTTAGAGACTGGCCTTACCTATCCCATGGCTGATAATTATATATTACCCCAATGAGAACAATTGAGATCATAGCAGAGATAATTTGAGCGGACCCATCCATGGGATAAAACAATTTTAGGACTTGTCTCTGTCCATTATTAGTACAAGGAGCAGTACTGGGGTATTTTTTTTTTTGTTTCACATCCATAAATCCAAATTGACTTGAATATTCTTAGAGAAGAACTTTGTTTTATGTAGATTGGGAGCCTATTCCTGAGCAACAGTATCTACTGCCAGATATATTTGTCCCCTCAAACCATTCTGTTGATGTTGCAGAAGAGGTTTAGATCCCTAGACCGAGTATTTCTGATGGATTCAGTATTGGGTCGGAGGATGCCTTGTATGCCAGACACAGGTCATCTCCTAGCAGTCTCTAGGATAAAGGCTATAGTGAAAGGGCTTTGAGTTGATCCATATAGGACATGTTGTTTAGGCCTTGTATCATTTTAGTAAGGTATCTTTGTGTACTTTCCAGTTGTTGCATGTGTCTGGACAAATACATGCTAAAGGGGGCATTATATTCAATTACTGCCCTAATGAGGTCCGAGTTAAAAAGGACAATGGCATCCCTAAATCTAGATTCAATCCTTTAGTTATAAGCTGTGCAATACAGAAGGGCTTTCTTACAACAATATACACAAGTTGGTCAAAAGTAAGGTCACTGTCCACATAAGTTCCCAAATCCCGAACAACTGGGTTGATTCTTAGGGATGTATTGTCAATGTTTTGCCATTAAAAAAAAGGCCCAAACCCATCCTATCTTGCCCACAAGCGCTACATCTTCCTACCCAGTTAGTTCACTCTGTCAAAGAGCTGACAATTCAACAGAGTGAAGCACAGTTATATGTATGTATGTGTGCATGTAGAAGCTATATATACACCTTTGCTACATATTCAAAGTATGTAACTGAAATTATCCAGTAGGACTCAGGCTTCTGAAAGCAGATGAAAGTTAATCTAAAGGAAAATAGTGAACAACCAACCTGATTTTTCAGCTAATACTGAATCATACATAAATGAGTAGAATTACTTAAAATCATGAAAATGTGTAAAGGCAATGAATGACCAAGATGATCAGCAAGCAGTTTAAAATGTCACTGCAACAAATTAATATCTTACTGATGTGTACTAACATGCTAAACAAGTCAATTCCTTTTTTTTTTTAATTGCCTTTATTACATTTTCACTTAAGACATAGTCACAAATACAATAATAGAAAAGAAGACAAGCCATTGTAGCATGTTCATTTATTTGTAATATACATTACATACATTTTCTTTTCAATATTATATAAATTTCTCATTTCCTACTTTCCCTTAAACATCACTCCTCCTCCTGAACATTACGCATATATTGCTCCCATAAATTCCATTTATTTCTATGTAATTTGCTCATTCCCTTTTCTAAATGAATTGTATCTCACTTACAACATTCAATTCTTCAATTACAATTGATTTAGACTTTGATTTCCATTTTCTAGTAATTGCTTTTTTGGTCAGCCTATAGCATTAAACGTAGTAAGGCCTTACCATGTCTAAGCAATTCAGTTCTATATCCCAGCTCAAAAGAATCATTTAATCACTACCAACCAGTTACATCCTCCAATGTTTCTGAAAAAGCACTCTTATAGGGTTTCAAGATTTTCATAATCTACTGAACAGTTAAATCCCATAATGAAAATTAATGTATTGTGGCCGATAACTATGATGGCTGTACTAATAACAACATGGATTCTCTGCAGGGTGTGAACATTAATGGGGGCATTCTGGGTAAGCTTGCTCCTTTCAAAATTATTGATTGGTGCAATAGGAGTTTCCGCCTAAAGAACAAACTATCCAATAACTTGGTTTCATCAAGAGAGGTTAGTCTTAAAGACCACATTAAATATTTGTACAAAAAGTTAAATAAAGTGAGTAGTCTTCAGTTGGAAAATGCATATTTAAACTACTGTATGGACAGGCAACACATACCCAAGGGTTTAAGACTGTAAGTTTCCCAAGAGTATCAGAGTGGGAATTGGATGGGGACATTAAGGAGTTATTATATGAACATTATTCCAATATTTATAATTCTGTTTTTTTACAGGGTTAATAAGCAATGTGATATTACAAAAAAATAAAAAGGAGAAAAAGATATTAAGGGATTATGAATCACATAATGTGTACCCATTACCTAAAGGGGATACCACTGATATTAATTTTAAAAAATAGTACAACTTTGATGACAGAAATGGTACCGAGCAGGTTCCCAACATGCAGGACCCTTCTGTTTTTCCCCATTATGCAAGTCAACAAGACTTGCAAATCTTGAGCCAACTGTTTATTTCCCGCACGAATAAGTGCAGGAAAGATACGAGACAGCACCTTTGAAGCAGGCAAAGGGCAAGGGGAGGAGCAACCACAATTTTTACAAGAATCAGAGGGAGTTCTTCTAAGAAAAGTTAGAGGAATTAATATGTACAAATTTAGAATATAATGAGTACACTGAAGTGAAAGAGGGGGTTATTTTTACCAATAATGGTTTCAATATATTTAACTAAAGTAGTATAAAGATTATAGGTTCATAGGTTTATACTAGGCTATCTGCCCTAAGGCATTTATAAGCCTAGCCCAAAGTTTTGTGGCTTATGCCACCCCTTATATGAAAAAATACTGTGCCCATTAGTTTGTTGTGCCTCTGTCCAGCAGTGACACAGAGATGATTCCCGGGGTAAACCTACGATCTCCCATCCACAGGTCAAGATTTCTCTTGAACAGAGCCAGCGAGGTGCTCTGCCTCACATGGACCGGGATTTTATTCCACAGCATAGGGAGTCTCTGAGTGATAAATCTATCCCTCCAGCACGTCCTATTTATATCCGTGCTAAGGTTTAAGTCGCTTGCTCTAGTGGTTTTGGTGGATTTGGATTTTTTGAGGTGGAGCATGTCCATTAATTCCGGGTTGGACATGGCCTTGTATGTCAGGCACATGTCACCTCTGAGCAGACGGTATAAAACTGAATAGAGCTGGAGTTTCTTCAATCTGGCAGCATATGACAGATTTTGGATTCCCTTTATCCTTTTGGTGAGGAATTTTTGGGGTCTCTCCAATTGCTGCAGATGTCGGGTGAGATACATCCCGAATGGGGCATTGTACTCGATCATTGGTCTGATAAGTGAAGAGTACAGGGGAACAATGACCTCACTAGATCTGGATGTGAATCCCTTCATGATCAGGTGGGCAATGTAGAAGGTCTTTCTAACCACTTTAGCAACGTGAGTGTCAAAAGAAAGCCCACTGTCAACCTGGGTCCCCAGGTCCCTGATAACATCTTCTGTGCTTAGTGGATTGCCGCCTATATGGTAGCTTGGGGTTACCTTGTTTTTCCAGAAGGGTATGACTATACATTTTTTGGTGTTTAACTTCAGGCCATGCCTCTGGCACCAGCTATCTGTTTCCGTGAGTCCCTTCTGAAGGATATCCGTGTCCGATGCACTTTCCACTATGGCGCCCAGTTTGCAGTCGTCTGCAAACTTTGTCAGCCAAAGTCCTACCATGTTGGCCTGTACTTCTGAGAAGTAGATGCCGAACAATAGGGGGCCAAGGACCGAGCCCTGTGGGACACCATTTGTGACCGGCTTGGAGTATGACATAGCGCCAGCAACTCTAACCCTGTGGGTTCTGTCCTTAAGCCAGTTTGCAACCCATCTTGTGACATATGGGTTTACATTTAAGCTGGTAAGTTTTTCTACAATACCCGAGTGGGGTATTGTGTCGAAAGCCTTTGCAAGGTCAAGGTAGGCTGTATGGACTGCCTTTCCCTCATCAATGGCCTTGGTGACTGTTTCGAAGAAGTCGACCAAGTTCAAAACGCATGATCTGCCCTTGGCGAAGCCAAACTGGGTCGGGTCCAATGTCTGCAAGTCCCCTATATCTTTGTTTATGAGCTCCATTATGATCCTCTCCATAGATTTGCAGACTAGACTTGTTAAGCTTATGGGGCGGTAATTACCGGGGTCCGTAGAGGCACCGCCACCTTTGTGGAATGGGATCACAGTTGCTGTACGCCACTCCTTGGGCACGTATCCTGTGGTAAGGCTGAGATTAAACAGCTGCCTTATGTGCGGGTTTAATTCCTCATTTAGCTCGTGTAGCACACAGCCAGGGACACCATCCAGTCCCATTGATGCTGTGTTTTTAGCTTTAGAGAGAGCAGCTTTCACCTGCACATTTGAGATGTCTGGGAGGCTACACTCCGCTGGGATAGTTATCTCTCCCTTTAGAGGGGGAGAGGGGGGTGAAGTTTGCACTGAACCTGTCTGCCAGTATGTTGGCAATGTCTGTGGGTTCAGTGATTTTTGTATCATTTTGGACTAATTCTGAGCATATCTGGGAGTTTCCACCCAGGTTACTAACATAGCTGAAAAAGGCCTTATGATTGTCCTTTGAATACATGGCAATTTTTCTCTCAAAATTGGCCTTAGTTGATTTTATGAGTGCTCGCATTTTTTTACTAATAATGATCAGGGGTGACTTCCCTTTTATGGATTTTGTTCTATCATGTAATAGCTTTCTCCTCTTATTGTAAAGTTTGTTAATGGCTGGGGTCCACCAGACTGGACGTTTGCCCTTTGTGGAAAGAGTCTTGGTTTTATTTGGGATTGCCTGATCCATGCAGTCCTGGAGGTGTTCATAGAAGGCATTTGTAAGGGCTTCCGCAGCTTGGGTTGTGGTTTCCACTGGCTCAGGGGCCTTGAAGAACACCACACCAGTCTTGAGTAGTGTGAAGTTTGCTTTAGAGAAGTTCTTCACTGTGGTCTTTTTTGTTTGGGGTGGGGGCGGGATGTGGATTTCCAGTGAGATTAGTTTATGATCAGATCTCACCAATGAGGGATATACTTCCGGTGAGGAGCATTTTGTCCCCATGTTTGTGATAATGAGATCTAGTATATTTTCTCCTCTCGTGGGAACAGTGACTAGCTGTTCCATGGCATTTGAATTTATGAACTCCAGGAACTGTTGGCCTAGAAAGTTAGGGCTTGAGTAATGTTCCCAGTCTATATTCGGGTAGTTGAAGTCACCCAATATGATGGTGTTTGGAGATACATTTATACCCTCCAGTGTCTTCAGGAAGGCTGTGTGGGGTTCCTGAGTTTGAGAAGGTGGCCTGTAGCATGCTACAATTTGTAGAGCAGTTTTGCCTATGGTTAGTTGCACCTGGATGGTTTCCGAAGCTTCGTGCGTTGCCACCAACCTGGAGGTGTGGGTATCCTTTATGAATATGGATACACCCCCTCCTTTTGTGGTGTGGTCTGGGTTTTGGGGCCGGAACGCATGATATGAGGTAAAACCTAATAGTGCCGGGGTGCTCTCAGGAGCCTTGAACCAGGTTTCAGTTACAGCACAGACATCGATGTTCTTCATACTAAGAAGGGCCTCGAGTGCATGCATTTTGAGATTTAGACTTCTGGCATTGAGCAGCATTACCCTCAGTTTCTTCCCATTTTTGTTTTCTAGGGTGGTAGGTTTAGAATTTGAGCCTTGCTTAAAAAAGGCACTATGGGAGTGGCAAGAGCCTTAGCCAATATCCGGAATCCCACGGGTGACAGGTGCAAGTCGTCCCTTGCGAAGCAGCGTGGCTTGTCAAGCATGTCATCCCAGGCAGACAGACACTGGATCCCCTTTGAATGACACCAGACATTAAGCCAATTGTTAAAGCTGATCATCTTGTCTCTATATTGTGGCATCATTCTTGGTGAAGGAAGGATACTGCTCAGGGTCAGGGTCATACCTGCCTGGGCTACATAATCAGAGAGCTCCTCTATGTCTCTTTTCATGTAGTCCAGGGAGGTGCGTCTCAGGTCATTCACACCAGCATGGACAATGACTGTGTCATATTTGTACTTGCCGTGGAGTGACCCGAGTGCTTGTGTTATGTGGCGGATTCTAGCGCCCGATAGGCAGCTTACTGTGACCCTCTCCTTGTTCAGCCTGGTGAGTGGGACGTCAGTGTGTCTGACTATGGAGTCACCTATGACAAGTATGTTTGGTGTTGTATTTGGCCTTAAGGGCTGTGACTGCTTTGCACACTGATTTTGTGGTTTATGTGTTGCTTGTGGGGTGTCTTGAGGTAGCAGTTATTTGGGTGTCTGCTTTGGAGGCCTCTGCTGTTTAGGTAAATTTTTACTCAGAGCCTCCGAGTATGTCTTTGTGTGTTTATGCGTTTGATTCAGTGGTGTGGTAGCATTATGTGAGGCTGGTTTTGTGGTGTGTGTAGTTTCCTTCTCCTCCTGATTGGTCTTGCCAGTCCTGAGCTGAGAGAGCTCAGCCTCCAGTTTGGCTAAATAGCTGCATATCTCGCAAGTATTTGTGTTATGTGGGAGGAGGAGACGGTTGTCTGTGTACATGAGGCAATTGTAACATTGCCTCAATATTCCCAGATTCACCAACTGGGCAGGAGAGGACGCCAGCATCTGGCCCTTCGACATGCTAGAAAAATTAAGAAGTTAGGTATGAGAATGAATAAGAGAGGACTTAGTAAGGAAGTGGGTACTCCTGGGGGGGTTTCGCAAGTGAGGGACTTTGTATAATATAGAAGTGACAAGTGCTGAGCTTTTCTTTTGAGAAAAAAAAAAAAAAACTTTTAGGAACAAGTGCTGCGCTTTTTAGTCAAGGGATATACTGTTTAGGTTACTAGTAGAGCAGTTCTAAGGGAAAAAAATGAAGAACAGACTTTATGGAGCCAGAAAAAGTTTAACCTTGTTAAACCGGCGCTGCCCGATGCTGCTCTAGTGGCAACTCCACGCTAAAGCGTGCTTTATAGCAGGGGGCTGGAAAAGGCAGGAAATGACCCAAAATGGCCACTGAACTACAAGTTACTGTCTTAAACCACTCCTCTGAGGACAAACAGGCAGCTCAGTACTCCCCACTCCCACTGGTGAGTAAAGAAACTTCCCCCTGACCAAACAAAGAAAATGGAGAAGTACAGGAACCAAGACAAAGCCCAGGGATCAGCAAAATCTGATCACTGGAACAAACTAGCCAGGAAAGTTAGGAGAACAAGAATATTTTTTTTTGTTTTTTTTTTCAAGTTTTTTTTCACAGACAGAACAGAAAACACAATAAATGCTTTGCTTTTCGATTAAATGCTATCAAAAGCTAGTACACTTGAGTGTATTAGCCTGTAGTTTAACTTTTAAGCAAACAAACTAAGAAGTGCAACCAACAATTAAAGCTTATAAAAACAGGAAAAACAGGTAATACCACTATAAAATAGACAGAAACAGTCGTCGAATAACACAAATGGTCGAAAAATGCAAGAAAAAATACTTAAAATCTGGAAAGATGCTTTTTCCTTTCTCTGCTGCTCTAGGAACTCTGCTGGATACCATGAGGAGCTGTGCTGAGTTCTCTACAGCCAGAAAAGCCTGCCAAAGCATGCTTTATAGCAGGGGGCTGGAAAAGGCAGGAAATGACCTAAAATGGCCACTGAACTACAAGTTGCTGTCTTAAACCACTCCTCTGAGGACAAACAGGCAGCTCAGTACTCCCCACTCCCACTGGTGAGTAAAGAAACTTCCCCCTGACTAAACAAAGAAAATGGAGAAGTACAGGAACCAAGACAAAGCCCAGGGATCAGCAAAATCTGATCACTGGAACAAACTAGCCAGAAAAGTTAGGAGAACAAGAATATTTTTTTTGTTTTTTTTTTCAAGTTTTTTTTCACAGACAGAACAGAAAACACAATAAATGCTTTGCTTTTCGATTAAATGTGATCAAAAGCTAGTACACTTGAGTGTATTAGCCTGTAGTTTAACTTTTAAGCAAACTTAAACTAAGAAGTGCAACCAATAATTAAAGCTTATAAAAACAGGAAAAAACAGGTAATACCACTATAAAATAGACAAACAGTCGTCGAACACAAATGGTTGAAAAATGCAAGAAAAAATACTTAAAATCTGGAAAGTTACTTTTTCCTTTCTCTGTTGCTCTAGGAACTCTGCTGGATACCACAAGGAGCTGTGCTGAGTTCTCTACCTAGGTTCGTATTCACTTTAAGCGTTTTCAAAGAAGTTTGACATTTGTACACACTATTAATTTTGACTTGGTGGATAGTTTAACAGAACTCAGATTATTTACTAGGAAGTTAAACCAACAGTTAACTTTGGAAACAAAAAGACTGTTGAAAAAGATGTCTCCATCAAAAATAAAGGTACATACAATCCCCCTGCTCACCAATTAGTACAGTTATTTGAACAAAATGTATTAAGAACACATTCTTATAACTAAAACGTATGGTGGGTTTCATAATTTCACTTCAGATGTGAAAGAGAAATGGTGTAAACTGGTCTCAGATAAATCGGTACTCATTATGAAGCCGGATAAAAGGGGTGGGAATGTTTTAACTGAGTCTTTTAATTATATTAGTAAGATGTTTGACATTTTATTCAATACTGAGAATTACATTTCTGTTCCCCGAAGGAAACTGATTTGGTCTGCAGAAACACTAAATTGCTTTTGGAAGATCTGATTTTACAGAATTCCATAAAGTTAAGTGAATTTCAGTTTTTATCATGTGGATGACACTTTATACCAACAATCTTTGGAATACCAAAAATTCACAAAAATATGAAAGACCAATCATTGCTGCCCAGGGTTTTAAGACCTATCAATATCAACTGGCAGATTATATTGATAGGAAATTTAAGCCCTATATGAAGTTTGCACATCTGATAAAAGATTACAGGGATTTTTTTTAAGTAAATTAAAAAATGATCTCTACAGTGATCAAATAATATTTGTAACCACAGACATTATATAATTATTTTCAGCTATTCCCCATTATGAAGGGTTAGAATATTTTTCAGACATGATTTCTTTCTTTCAGTTTTTAAATAAAAAAGGACATCTGTTTGATTGCAGATTTTGTGGATATCATTTTAAACAACTTTACTTTTACTGAAGGGGAATTGCTTATACAGAGAAAAGGGCTAGCTATGGGGACTATATGTGTCCATGTCTATGCAAATATAGTCATATTATCCTGGGAACTTAAGTGTGTTTTCAGTTTTAAATATGTATACTACTTGATTTTATATGTCAGATTTCTTGATGATACATGTATTTCATGAGACGGCTCCTTGAAAATTCTCAATGCATTTTTTATTGATATAAATGAAACTACTGAATTTTTTAAATTTGCCCATTTCTCTTTTTAGAAGATTAATTTTTTGGATGCGAAAACTTTGTAAAGTCCAAAAAAAACAGACCACGATCACAAAACACATCGGTTGTAGGGAAATGGAGTAAAACGAAAAAAAAATTAAATTAAAGCCACTTAATACTGCTTATCATAGGTTCATAGGTAGATACTAGGCTATCTGCCCTAGGGCATTTATAAGCCTAGCCAGAGTGTGTTTGGCTTTGGCCTCCCTTTTAGATTAGTTAACTGTGCCTCTGTATAGTAGGTCACAGAGGATAGCCCTTTAAGGTTTGTTTACTGTGCCTCTGTCTAGCAGGGACACAGAAGAGATCCCAGGGGTAAACGTATGATCTCCCATCCACTCAAGATTTCTCTTGAAGAGGGTCAGTGAGGGGCTCTGCCTAACATGAATTGGGATTCTGTTCCAGAGTGAGGGGAGCCTCTGGGATATGAATCTGTCCCTCCAGCATGTCCTGTTTATTGCTGTGCTGAGGTTTAAGTCCCTGGAGCGTGTAGCTCTAAGGGATTTGGATTTCCTGAGGTGGAGCATGTCCATTAATTCTGGGTTAGACATGGCTTTGTACGTCAGGCACAGATCTCCTCTGAGTAGGCGGTAAGCAACTGAGTAGAGCTGGAGTTTCTTTAGTAGAACTGCATAGGGCCATCTGTTTGAAGCCCGTGATCCTCTTGGTGAGGTACTTTTGGGGTCTCTCCAGTTGCTGCAGGTGTCGGGTAAGGTACATCCCAAATGGGGCACTGTATTCAATTATGGGCCTGATCAGTGATGAGTAGAGGGACACAATGACTTCTCTAGATCCAGATGTGAACCCTTTCCTGATAAGGTGGGCTATATAGAAGGTCTTTCTAACCACTTTGGCAACGTGATTGTCAAAGGAGAGATTACTATCTACTTGGGTCCCCAAATCCCTAATTACTTCTTCCATACTTAGTGGATTATCTCCTATGTGGTAATTTGTGGGCACTTTGTTTTTCCCAAAGGGGGTGACTATGCACTTTTTGGCATTTAGCTTGAGGCCGTGGCGCTGGCACCAAGTATCCGGCTCTGAGAGGCCCTTTTGAAGGATGCTTGTGTCAGCCGGAGAGTTGATTATGGCTCCCAGTTTGCAATCATCTGCGAACTTGGTCAGCCATAGTCCTCCCGTGTTCGCCTGTACCTCAGAGAAGTATATACCAAACAAGAGAGGTCCCAGGACTGAGCCTTGTGGGTCGCCACTTGTAACTGCTTTAGAGTCGGACATGGCTCCTGCAATTCTGACCATGTGGGATCTATCCCTGAGCCAGTTTGCAACCCATCTTGTGACATAGGGGTTGATATTTAAGCTGGTAAGCTTATTTATGATGCCCGAGTGGGGTATTGTGTTGAAGGCTTTTGCGAGGTCCAGGTAGGCTGTGTGGACTACCTTCCCCTCATCTATGACCTTGGTAACTGTTTCAAAGAAGTCAACTAGGTTTAAGAGGCAAGATCTGCCCTTAAAGCCGAATTGGGTAGGGTCCAGTGTCTGGAGGTTCCCAATGTCTTTGCTTATGAGTTCCATGATGATACGCTCCATAGCTTTGCAGACCAGACTATTCAGGCTTATAGGGCGATAGTTCATGGGGTCCGTTGTGGCACCACCTTTGTGGAGCGGGACCACTGTTGTTGTATGCCATTCTTTGGGTACATATCCTGTAGTAAGGCTGAGTTTGAACAGTGACTTTATGTGAGGGTTCAGTTCTTCTTGGAGCTCGTGTAAGACACAGCCCGGTACACCGTCCGGTCCCATTGATGCTGTGTTTTTTGCTTTGGAGAGGGCAGCCTTCACTTGTGCATCTGTGATGTCTGGGAGGCTACATTCTGTTGGGATAGACATTTGCTCTTTTGGGGGGGGGAGTTTGCACTGAACCTGTCTGCCAAGACGTTGGCAATGTCTGTGGGTTCAGCGTATTTTTTGCCATTATGTACTAACTCAGAGCATATCTGGGAGTTGCCACCCAGATTCCTGAGATAACTAAAGAAGGCCTTGTGATTATCCTTAGCGTCCTGGGCAATTTTTCTTTCAAAGCTGGCCTTTGATGATTTTATGAGGGATCGTAGTTTCTTGCTAGTACTGATCAGAGATGCCTTCCCTTTTTGGGATTTTGCTCTATCATGTAGTAGCTTCCTCCTTCTGTTGTATAGTTTATTTATGGCCAGGGTCCACCAGACAGGTCTCCTGCTTTTGGAGGAGCAAGTCTTGGTTTTATTTGGGATAGCACGATCCATGCATTCCAGTAGGTGCTCATAGAATGCATTTGAAAAGGATTCTGCGGTTCGGGCAGTATTTTCCACTGGCCCTGGGGCCTTGAAGGATTTCACCTCGGTTTTGAGAAGTGTGAAGTTTGAGAAATTTTTCACAGTGGTTTCCTTTGCTGGGGGGTGGGGACAGGATATGGAGGTCCAGTGAGATTAGTTTGTGGTCTGATCTTACCAATGAGGGGTTTACCTCTGGTGTGGAACATAGAGTCCCCATGTTGGTGAAGACCAGGTCCAATATATTGTCCCCTCTTGTGGGAGCGGTGACCAGTTGTTCCATAGCCTTTGAGTTTATAAATTCTACGAACCATTGGGCAAGGGTGTTTGGGCTTGAGTAGTTTTCCCAGTCAATGTTTGGGTAGTTGAAGTCACCCAATATTATGGTGTTTGGAGAGACCTTCATATTCTCCAATGTTCTCAGGAAAGCAGAGTGAGGATCCTGAGAATGGGAGGGTGATCTGTAGCAGGCTACAAACTGAAAGGCAGTTTCGCCCACTGTTAGTTGCACATGGATGGTCTCCGATGCTTCGTGCAGTGCCACTAACCTGGAGGTGTGGGTATCTTTGATGAATATGGATACTCCCCCTCCTTTTGTGTTTCGGTCCGAGTTTTGGGGCCGAAAAGCATGGTATGAGTTATAACCTGGTAGTGCTGGGGTGCTCTCGGGAGCCTTGAACCAGTTTCTGTTACTGCACAGATATCGATATTCTTCATACTGAGGAGAGCCTCGAGTGAGTGCATCTTAAGATTTAGACTTCTGGCGTTGAGTAGCATTACACTTAGTTTTTTTCTCCTTGTGTTTTCTGTGGAGGTGGGTTTGTCTTTTGAGCCTTGCCTAAAAAAGGCACTATGGGGGTGGCAAGAGCCTTAGCCAGTATTCGAAAGCCCAGGGGTGACAGGTGCAAGCTGTCCCTAGCGAAGCAATGTGGCTTGTTGAGCATGTCATCCCAGGCTGACAGACACTGGATCCCCTTTGAATGACACCAATACTTTAGCCAATTGTTAAAATTGATAATTTTGTCTTTATACTATGGCATCATTCTTGGTGAGGGCAAGATGCTACTCAAGGTCAGGGTCATACCGGCCTGGGCTACATGATCAGAGAGCTCCTCTATGTCTCTTTTCATGTAGTCTAGGGAGGTACGTCTCAGGTCATTCAGTAACCAGCATGGACAATGACAGAGTCATATTTGTAATTGCTTTGGAGTGACCTGAGTGCTTGTGTTATGTGGGGGATCCTAGCGCCCGACAGGCAACTTACAGTGAAGACCACCTTGTTCAGTCTGGTGAGTAGGACGTCAGTGTGTTTGACAATAGAGTCACCTATTACAAGTGTATTTGGTGTGTTGTTTAGCCTTAAGGGCTGTGACTGTGTAGCACACTGACTTTGTGAAGTATGTGCTACGTGGGTATTTTTGTGGGGTGGCGTTTGCTTGGATGTCTGCTTTGGAGGTCTCTGCTGCTTTGGCAGACTTTTATTTAGAGCCTCCAAGTATGTTTTTGTGTGTTTATGTGTTTGGTTTGCTGATGCAATAGTTCTATGCGAGACTGGAATTGTGGTGTGAGTGGTTACCTTCTCCTCCTGACTGACTGTGCCAGTCTTGGGGTGAGAGAGCTCAGCCTCCAGTTTAGCTGTATAGTTGCATCTCTCACATATATTTGAGCTTGTTAGGAGGAGGAGGGGGTGGTCTGTGTACATAAGGCAATTGCAACATTGCCTCAAGATTCCCAGATTCACTAGCTGGACTGGAGAGTAAACCTGAAACTGTCTTTTGGTCATGCCAGAATAGTATAAGGAACTGTTTATTGACTGTCAGAAAGGACCAATAGGGAGCCAAATACTTATAAAGAGTATAAGAGGGTGTAGTGCTTTAGTTTGTTAGTGTTTACATATAAGATTTGAGCAAGTGCAGGACTTTAGAAGGAAAATAGAGTGCTTACTTTGAGAGAACAGTTCTAAGGGAAAAACTGAAGAGTACACTTTGTGGAGCCGGGAATAGTTTACACCTGTTTAAGCTGCGCTGCGCGGTGTGCAAAATCGCGCAAAACCACGCTAATGCGGGTGTTAATGCAGGGAAACTGAAAGAGATAGGAACTGACCCAAAACGGCCAATAAGCTACTAGTTGGGCTGAGACCACTCCTCCAGGGACAGATAAGCTGCTCAAAGCTCCCCACTCTCACTGGTAAACAGAGAAGCTTCCTCCTATCCAAGTAAGGACATGGGCAACACAGGAACCTATACCACAGTCCGGAATTCAGCAATGCCTGAAATCTGGACTAATCTAGTTCAGTAAAGTGGGAAAAATAATTTTTTTTGTTTTCATTCTTGTTTTTTTGCAGAGAATAACAGAAAATCACACAGAAAACACTGTAAATTCCATAAACAGGCTAGTGCACTTGAGTGTGTAGCCTACAACAATCAAACAATACAAAAATGACTTTTTAGAAAGTGCAACTGTAAAAGCAGATAAGGCAATACAATTTTAAACTTTTTCAAACACAGATTAGTTAGAAACTCGCTTTTTAGGCGGGAAAACGCAGTCGGAGCAGAAAGCAAAGAAAAAATACTTAAATCAGTTGAAAGTCTCTCTTGGGTCTCTCTGTTGCCTGTATCACTCTGCAGGACACCATGAGGAGCTGTGCTGAGTTGTATACTGGCGCAAATGCGGGTTTTAAAGCAGGGAAACAAAGAGATAGGAACTGACCCAAAACGGCCAATAAGCTACTAGTTTCTGGGCCGAGACCACTCCTCCAGGGACAGATAGGCTGCTCAAAGCTCCCCACTCTCACTGGTGAACAGAGAACCTTCCTTTATAAATACTTTATTACCAAACAAAATAAATGTAAAATCAAGCGCTTTCGTCTCCAAATATTAGAAACTTTATCATGATAGAGCATGCCCAATAAATTACTGCATATAGAATACAAAAGTTAATTAGTGCACCAATCAGAATCAAAACTCGTGAATAATTCATGAACAATACTTTTTTCTTCAATTTAAAAATCATATGTCCATATAAACCAGTTTATATATTTTTTTTTCGTGGAATTATCTTTGTGGAACTATTAGGTTGCATCTGCACCTAACAAAGTTATAGCAGTCACTGAGAAGGGTAAATTCCGGACTTTTTGATTGATACATGAATCCGAGTGTTAAACACGGTTTGTAAGAAAACTGTAATGGAAGGTTTGTTGACTCAGGTTCTAGACTCAATTAACAAATTGACTACAATGCTTGCTAATGGCAGGGTTCATGTAACAGCTCTCAGTGAACACCTGTGGTGTGAGATACACAAGCAGAGCTCTTTACGATGCATTCAACTATTTATTTGGATAACGTACCTGTTGTGAATGCTAGAGAACAAGGCAACGGAAGGGCAAGTAGAGAAGATTTTACTACATGGTTTGAGTTGTTCGAATTGAAAGTTGTTTGAATTGCAATAAACGGTTAACTGCTCTGGTTTCAGTATTTGTTTTTATTTTTTTCTGATTTTTAAATTTGATCACATTTTTGAGTAATGTCTCAGGTGAACACCCTCAGTTTGTATGTAAGAGATACAGTAACTTTAAGAATAAATTGGAAAATAATAAGAAAAATCTGAATGAATTTATTACAAACAATTCCTTAGGAATGAATACATATGGACATTGCAATCAATGAGGTTATATTTTTTAGGAGACAGAATTATTACTTGGGGTGAAGTTATTAATTTGGTAAGAGGATTTAATTGCATGTCTGAAAGAGTTGTATATACTGATATTTGTGAAGCTTGTGACACTTTTTACATTGGCAAGACTGAAAGAACATTAGCTGAACATAGTTATGAGCACTATTATATCATCAGAAAAGGCAGTGAGAATAATGCATTGTACATTCAAATTCACATCCAAGTCACAATAATTTTAAGTTTGCCATGTTGGAACAAATCCCAGAAAATCCATGTGGTGGTCCTTGGGAAACATTAATTGAATATAGGAAACTACAGTTGCAACTTAGGTTAAATGCAGATGTGGTGCTTGGCTTAAATGACAATACTTCAATAAGCATTGTTCTTAAACTGTTTTTATATGTACATGTTTGCATCAAATTCATATATTTATTTATTCATTTATTTTTAAGATTTTTAAATAAAGGGTGATTCATTGCTTGTCAGTATAATTGTGTGTGTGTACGCTATTTCCTAATAGTAATGTGTATTATTTACTGTTGTACAGACTTTTACTGAAAGATGGAATGATAAACAATTAACTGTAAGACATGACTGGATAGTTTTATCATATGATCTTATGACTTGGTATTTTAATAAGCAATATAATTGTTTTAATTAGTTTAGATGAATTCATACATTTTGAAAGGATGAAAGTGCTTAACTCTGGTAAAATAAAATTAAAGTTTTAACATTTTGCTACCTTCAGCTGATTTCTGGCTTGACATGAATACTTGGGCACAATGTGTTTTTGGTTATTAGGGACTTTCTGCCTGATTGACTTTCATGGTAAAGCACTCTATAGGGATTTTTTTTTAACTCATTAAATACTCAAAAAAACTTCTCAATTACCTCTCCTTCTCTCTCATTACACCTTCAGCATGTGCACTCTACCTGAGAAAACATTTTCTGAAGTCTACTAGGGGTACAAAAATACACATATATACACTTGCAGGCAAAATCTGTAAATTATACTAGAGTACCATATAGATGTTCTCCCATTGTTCTTGTATTTCTTTTCCGTTCTCTCTTCTCAATCTTTTCTGACCTCCTTTCATTGATTCTTACAGTTATCATGCAACATTTTATGTGCCCTGCTCATTATCCATTTTAACAACTCAACAACTTCAACTCTATCAGTGCTAGCCATTAATTTAGCACTCCCATATCCCTTTCTCTTTGCCTATACTCTGCTATCAATCCCTGGTATGGAAGGTAGTCTCTAGCCTAAAGTCCAAACTTCTGCTTGGCCTCATTCCACTCAATTACCTTTCCCTTTCTAGTTGTTTCCTCTCAATACCTTGGTGCCTTTGCAGATTTTCCCCAGTAAACTGTGGTCCCTTCTTGCCTATTTTCTATACCCCTACTTGCAGTCACTCCTATTGGTAAAATCTCCTTTCTCAATTCCTGTGTTGGCTTAGTTCTTAGAATACTTTTTGCTACTTTAGGAATATAATATTCCCTTAATTTCTCTAAGTCTTTTGGGTTTTTGATACTGTGATGGGAATGGACCCCATTCCTAAAACAGGGTATAACTGAAGTTTGTGAAATTAGTATTGCTTCAATGTTTGAAGCTAGCCAAAAGTGCTCTTCCACTCCACCAGCAATGTGCCCAGAACTGACTCCTCCTGCAATTCACAGAGTTACATGCATTGGTAGCATATCTAAATTTGAGTGTATATTCTTTTTTATTAGACCCATTGCTCCAACTATTACTGGAACTCTCTGGATATCTTTCTTCTTTATTGCTCTCATTTCTGCCTGTAAACCCTAACATTTTATGACTTTGTGTCTTTCTGTATGTGAGACATTGTAATCATCACTACTAATGAACAATTTTATAAATAATGTAAATATTTAACCATCACTTTGCAGTTCTTTGGCAAACACCCAATGGATGAACAGCAAGCACTCTACTAGCGTAAAGCTTCTTATTTGTATTAACACTGCAGCACAATCCAAAGTACACATACATGGCATAGTTATTCTATAAAAAAGAAGCCCTAACTCTGTAGTAAGGCCTTGTCTTGAGGAAACTGTGCTGCCTCTACACTTTAGGAACAAATGCATCCTTTTAATTTGTGTATGTCATGTAGTGATTTCTTTTGCCATATACTTCCTATGCTGTACATATACAGCTACATTCCCACTTCTCTCTCTCTCTCTAGCAAACTATATGTGCCTGTACACCATGTATGCCTTGCATTCACCTATGTACATTTACAGGTGTGTTCTTCATACAAGTGGATGCTCCATTGCTGCACAGTGCTGTTATACACTGATAGACATTATTGTTGGATGTGGGGTATGAAACAACAATCTGAATTTCACACTGTGCATCCTTCTTCTACAGCAGTTTTAATTTAACTACACACCTTAACGAGGTTAGGACATATCCCTAGTGTCTAGGTGTCAATTATCATCATCCTGGCTTTAATCATGACATCAAAACCAAGGAAATATTTGCCAGAAATGGGTATGCGGTCATCTCTTCCTTCGGACTTTAATGTATACATGGACCAGTAACACAGTATCAAAGCAGTGCATTGTTTAGCATGCAGGTTCTGTTATCTAATGCTGCTACATGTACAATCAGTATGCAACACAGCATTTTAGAATGGGAGGGTACATGTCTTAGCTGTTACAGGATGTTTACCAGTGTACATATCATTAGACTGAGGGTTTTCACTTTAATCTTAGTGAGTTCACTAAAGTACATACAGGTAGAATAATAGGCCTGAAAATATAGAGTCAGTCTTGTGTTTTCATGTATGCATTCAGTTTCAGGGAAAGGAAAAGATAATCTTGCTGGCTAAGCATGAGATGTGCAGAAATAACCGTTCTCAAGGGAAAGATATGTGTACTTGCAATGGAATGTTAAGCACTGTGAGGCACATGCAAGAAAACCAAGGCTAAAGATGTGTAAAACATTACAAGGTTTTGGCTTTATTGGGAAATATTTCAAACATGGTCAGTTTAGTTTTGGACTGATATTCAAAAGGTCTTTGCAGTACAGACAGACACTTGAGCCCAAGTACTGAAGTCAGGTCAAATATCCAGCATTATTCAGGAAGAAAGGCCCGTTTCAGTTAATATTATTCAGGAGAATCAGAATATATGTGCAGAATCTTTGGATATATTTATCAGCATTGCAGAATATTATGTTATTCGGATATTGTTGATCTTCCCTGTATATAATAAAGCATTCATAACTGAAGTACAGCATGTGCAGAATTAATTCTGAAAAGTATAAAAAGACTTGGCCCATAAAGGAGAGACTAGCACCTGTTCAGCACAAGTTTGGGTAATTTACAGATACAGACATTCATTCCAGTCTCATTTCAGTTGTTTCCAGTTAACTAAAGTATACTACAGTCTTATCAATTCTTTCAATGGTGAGTCTGCCATCGATGGGGGGGGCAGTTAAGTTCCAAAACCCTATAGCAACCTTATCAGCAGTCAGACTATGTTTATTCTACAGAACAGACTTCAGGGCACACTAACACTTTTTTCCAGCAGATCAGTAACTACAGCAGAAGTGTTTCACAATGGACTTTTCAGCAGCACACCATTGTTTTTCCAGATGGGTTACTGTGAACTCCATACAGAAAAAGGCCACTGCCAACAACACCACAGTTACTCCTTACACAGCAGTCCTTCTGGGAAGACACCACTGACATTCCAGATGTAAACTTCATACAAAAAAAACAGCCAGAGCAGACCACATACACTAACTGCAGCTGTTAAACAGATTGCAGAGCACCAGCATTTATTAAAACACTAAAGAAAAAGCCTCAAAGAACATCAACAGACCAGTAGTACTTCCGAAAATCTACAAATTTCAGCAGTGTTCCTTCAGAACATAAAAAGTCATTCCCCGGGATTCATGAAGCTTGAGCCAGGCGTAGCATTGGCGTTCTAACACCAAAGATGGCCACCGAGCGATTCAGGTACGAGCTGTTCCCACATGCACTACCTGCGTACACTACGTATGCACAACTCCCGAACCTTGTATGCAACTTACCCCATGTGCAGCAGTGTAGCATACAAATGAAGGTATGTAGCGATTCAGAAAGGCGTAGTGTAAGCATGCAGAAATGTAAACTGTAGAAAACGGTTTACATTTTTGCAAACATAAAATTGGAGCCATGACAGCTGACCAAACACATGTATTATATTGTTAATATATGCCAATGGCTAAATATATAGCCATTGGCATAAAAAAAAAAAAAACATGTACAAAATATAATATTAACATTTAATATATATAGTCGCACTATTGTGATGTGGAAGCACAGGGCAGCAGTGTGCAAAGGGGATCACAAGAAATATATAAAAATATAGAATAAAACCGCAATGAAACACATATCACAATTTCCCCATAATAGTCAATGGCAGGCATGCTACACCATACTCATGGAGCAAGGGTTGCTAAGGGGCAGTGACAGTGTTATGTGCAGTAGCTAGGAATTAGTAGGCAATGCCATGCAAATGAGAGGAGTAACAGTGAATTGCAGATGCCCCACTGGTGTAAGGATGCACCTCACAGCATAGCGTTATAACACCGAGGTGAGCCCTTGAGATAAAGACATCAAGAGAGGGATGTGTCGCCTTTATTGTAAGCACACTGGAGCATTGCTAAACTGGTCTGCCCCTAGCTAGGCAAAGCTGCAGGATAGGGGTTTGTCGAATTGCCCATAGCTATGCTTAGCTGAGAGTACACAAGGTAACTGAGTATGTATGTGAACGGAGATGAAAACGTGCGTAAAACCAGTAAACGGGTATGTGCGGCATGTACTTCAGCTGAAACAGGAAGGATATAGGAAAGAAATAAGGAAATGTTGCAGCCAGTTGGACTACAAATGACTAACACCTAGGAGCCTACAGTGGGCCATTGACAACTGCTAACAAGGCTGCAAGCAGCTACTTGCAGAACAGGAAAGGGGAGGGGCTGTACTGCAAAGAAAACAGCAAAGTGTCAAAGCAGAACAAAGCCGATATGCAGTATATCAGCTACAAGGCACATTTTGCCATGACTGGGTAGGGAAAGTACAAAACAAGAAAGATGGCAGGTGGATGCATGCCTGATAATTGGTGGAGATCCAGGTCTAAAAGTGAATTAAAGGGCAACAGATTAATCAAGGCAGGCAAGTAGATCTCCACAGTAAAGGCCCCACACTTGCCGTACTCATTGCAAAACCCATAATTAAGACACGCAGCAGCTGGAATAGCTCATACACACCCAATTACATCAGTAGCATCCATAGCACAATACTATAAAGTGTGAAAGCACCTCTCACACATCTGTGTATTCCCATACACTCTGCACCAGTGGTGTATACAGATGGGGAACTATTATTATGTACATGTTAGGGGCTGCAATAGCTTTGATCCACCAGCATGTGTTGGAGACTAAAGGTGGTGTGGAGGATAATGCACATGACCACCGCAGGCACCAGAGGAGGAGGAGAGCATTCAGACCCAGTGTAACCTACCAGGGGCTACATGATCTGGAGATAGTAGAGCGTTACAGGGTGGACAGGGACACCCTACAGCAACTTGTGGAGCTGTGCTGGCCACGCCTCAGAGCCAGAACAAATAGAGGGGAACCCATCCCAGTGGATATGAAGGTATGTGTAAGCCTGAGAATACTAGCTACAGGTACATTTCAAAGACCAACTGGGGATATCATGGGGATCTCACAGGTATCAGCATCCAGAGTACTACACCAGTTCCTGGATGCCATGTTACCACATGCCAATGAGCACATATACTTCCTCCGAATGTAGGAGGAGTTGGCCAGCAAAATCAGTCTCTTTCACCATGTGGCAGAATACCCAGAGGCACTGGATGCAATAGACTGCACGCACATACACATGAAGTCATCACAGGTGAGCAGGGTAGACGCTACATAAACTGCAAGGGATACCCCTCCATCAACTGCCAGGTCTTGTGCAATGCCCAGGGAATTATCATTGATGTGTGTGCTGGCAGCCCTGGAAGCTATCACGACTTCCACATCTGGCATGCGTCACAGCTGTATGGGTTATTTGCCAGGGGGGGGACATCCCAAATGGCCACCTGGTGGGGGATTGCTGGCTATGCATTGGAACCGTGGATGATGACTCCCATCAGAAATGCACACACACCCATGCAGGAATGCCATAATGAGGCACACGCACAAACCAGAATCATCATACAGAGTGCGATTGGGATGCTGAAATCATGGTTCCGTTACTTGGACATATCTGGTGGAGCCTTGCAGTGCTCTCCAGACACATGTGCCCACATCTTCATAGTGTGTGCCATGCTACACAATATAGTCCTGCAGAAACAGCTGCAGAAGGGAAAGAACGGTGAGGTCCCTCACAGCCCACCACCACTGCCAAGGGCCCCAAAGGCACAGAGGTACTCAGACCACGAACACCCTGAGCCAGCCCCAGTAGGCAGATGGAGGCATGCCCAGTATGCCCATGCCTTGGCAAAGAGGGAATGTATAACACACACACACACTGAGTGCAGGCAGCTCGGGACTGACACCTTTCTCCACCTGCACACACAGTAAAAATAGATGGCACACACACAAGACTACCTGTAAATTGTCATGTGTAAGCAGTCTATTGTGTGCATCCAACATAGGCAGCCCTCAACTATTGCACACAAAACCGCCATTGGCACAAGGGAAGTCAACACCTGAACAGTAAATTAAGCCATCAGCATATGCAGATAATGCATGTATAAATTCATAGGTAGGTACTTGACCAACTGCCAGAGGTCATTCATAAGGCCAGACAAAATGTGTCAGCTTTTGCCACCCCATTGATTCATTAACTGTCCCTCTGTGGAGCAGAGCCAATGGCGGGATCCCTGGGGTGCTCTACTGTTCCCCATCCACCCTTCAAGGTCTCTCTTGCAGAATGTTAGTGAGGGTCTCTGTATAATGTAGTTAGGGATGTTGTTCCAAAGTATGGGGAGTGTCTGTGACAGGAAGCTGTCCCTCCAGCATCTTCCAGTTATTGTTGTGGCAAGGTTTAGTTCACTACAGTGTGTGGCTCACTGTGACATGGACTCCCATAGATGGAGCATATCCATCAAGCCTGAGTTCGACATGACTGTGTTGGCCAGTGGAGATAATCTCTGGGTAAACGAGATGCCACTGAGTAAAGCAGGAGTTTATTCAGTCTGGCTGCATAGGCCATATGTTGGAGGCCAGTATTCCCCTTGGCGAGGTACATTCGTGGACCCCCCCCCCCCAGCTGTTGGACGTGTCTTCTGAGGTACATCCCACATGGGTTATTATACCCTATGATGGGACTGATGAGTGATGAGTAAATGGGCACTATAACCCCAGTATGTCTAGATGGGAATCCTTTAGTAATCAGATGGCCTACACAGAAGGATGTCCTAACTACTGTGGAGATATGATTGTCAAAGGAAAAATCACTATCTACCTTAGTCCTCAGATACCCTATTACCTCGCCTGTATTAAAGTGGCTGCCACTTATGTGTTAATATGTAGATGTCAATTCCACAATGGAATGACCATGTAGTTAGTGGTACTTGGCTGGAGGCCGTGTCGTTGGTACCCTGTGACGTTCTCTGTGAGGCCCCTTGAAGGATGTCCGTGTCAGCTGGACCATCAATCATGGCTCCCAGTTCGCAGTCATTGTCAAATATGGTCTGCCGTAGTCCACCTGTGTTTGCCTGTACCTCTGAGACGTATATGCCAAACAGTAGAGCTCCCAGGACTGAGTCCTGTGGGACACCAGTCGTGACTGTTCAAGAGTTGGACTGGAGACTGCTAGTCGTACCATGTGGGTTCTGTGTGTAAGCCTGTTGGCAACCCAACCTGTGATGTATGGGTGAATGTGCAGGCTGGTGTGTTTATCAACAATACCAGAGTGGGGCATGGTGTCAAAAGCCTTGGTGAGGTCCAGGTAGTATGTGTGAACCACCTCCCCAGTCATCTAACATCTTGGTGACTGTATGTAAGACGTCAAACAGGTTCAGTAGGCATGAACTGCACTCAATCAAGCTGACCTGGGTTAGGTCACGTGTTCGGAGGTTAACAATGTCTTGGTAATGAGTGCCATGAGGATGCGAACCATACCATTGCAGACCAGGCTAGTCAGGCTTATGGGGTGGTAGTTACCATGGTCGGTTGCGATTCCACCTTGATGGAGTGGAATAATCATTGCCACATGCCAATGTATGGGGCATGTAGCCTGTGAAGTGGCTGAGGTAGGAATGCTTAATTAGGTGGGGGCAGGTTGTCTTGTACAATTTGCAAGATGCAGTCTTGGTCAAAATCTGCCTCCATTGACACTGTGTTCTGCTGCTAGAGTGGGCCATTTCCACCTGTGTATCTCTGATGGTTGGGATACTGTACCTTTCGGGTAGTGTTGTGGGCTCTTTAGGGGTGAAGTATGCACCGAATGTATCTGCAAGGATGTTGGCAATATCAGTAGGGTGAGCATATCCTGTGCTATATTTCACCTGCACAGTGCAAATCTGTGTGTCACTACATAGATTCTTGACATAGCCAAAAAAGGTTTTGTGGTTATCTTTCGAATCCTTGTGTATTCTCCTGCTGAGGTTAGCCTTGGATGATGTCATGAGGGACCTACATATCATACTAATAGTGGTCACGGATGTCTGCCCTTCGTGGGATTTGCTGTGTGTCTGGAACACTGTCCTACTTCTGTAGTATAGCCTGTTTATTGCAGAGGTTCACCAGACCGGTGTCCTTGTCTAGGAAGAGTGAGTCTTGGTTTACCAGTGATGGCACGATCCATACATCCGTGTAGGTGCTTATAGACTGCATTTGTAAATCTGTCTGTATCTTGAGCAGTGCTTCTCCTTAGCATGGGGGCTGTGAACCCCCCCCCCCCCCGTCACTAGTAGTGCAAATTTAGCTGTAGCACAGGTATACACTGTGGTATCCGTGGGTGGGGGAGATGTTAGAGGTGGGAACAGTGAATAGTTTATGGTCAGATCTAACCAGTGATCGGTTAACCTCCGCTGTGGTGCAGCTGTTGCCCATGTTGGTGATGACCACATCTAGTAGTTTCCACTCCACGTTAGGGAGGATACCACCTGATACAAGGCATATGAGGTGATACATTCCAGGAAGCGCTGGGCCTGGAAGTGAGTACCGGAGTATGTTTCCCAGTTAACGGTATGGTAGTTGACATCGACCAATACCAGGGTGTGTGTTAGGACTGTCATGTTCTCCACTGTCTCCAGGTAGGTGGAGTGGAGGTCCTGGGTCATGGAGGGTGATCCGTAGCAGGCCACATTGCAGTTGTGGCTGATGTCAGTTGCACATGGATGATCTTAGAAGTGTCATGCTGCTCCACTAACCTGGAGGTGTAGGTATCCCTGATGAATATGGATACAGCCCCTCCATGTCTGTAAGTCCATGTTCTGAGGCTGAAATGTGTGGTATGGGTTGTAGTCTGGTAGTGCTGGTGTGCTCTCAGGAGCCTTAAGACAGATTTCAGTTAACGCACAGATTATGTTGTCCATCATAAAGAGTGTTGTGAATGCATGCATGTTGTGATCACAACCCCTGGTATTGAGTTGCATAATCCTCATTGAATCTGCTATTGTGCTGTTTACAGAGCTGGTATACACCTTCGAGACTCTCCTAAATAAGGCACCATGGGGGGGCGCCAATAGCCTTGGCCAGTATTCCAAAGCCTAAGGCTGACACATAGGCATGTATGGTATCATTGCATGCATGTTCCCCATCTGTGCTTGTTTTTCATTTCCCCTGTAGGTAATCTACTGGTATGTAATAGAAAGCCTTAATCTTATACAAGTCTTCTAGCTTCACAGATAGGCTTTTGGAGTGACTATCGGTGTTCTGTATGTTCTTGCTGCACTCGACTGTTTCCAGACTACATGGTGATTTCTCACTGTATATTGTGATCTGAAGGTCTGTTTATTCACATATTATGGCTGTGATGGCCTGCACCTTAGAGATTCACAGACAGCCTACTACCTCTCTGCTCAAGGGCAATTAGAAGCACAGCTACAGTGTGCTGGCCTTCCCCGCACTATTGATGAAGTAACTGAGCCTCTGTCAAGCATTGCCTATGAAGCAATTCCAGGCAGAGTTGCTGGAAGCTGTTGAAGACTGGGGTTGTGGAGGGTGATAGGGGCACTTCGTGATCTAAAGAGGGCATGTTAATGTGGCAATTCAACACCATTCAATTCCCCCAACAGGTCTTGCAGCTATCAAACTGGACAGGCTCCCCCACCCCCTGGCTGTATGGTTCTGGGACACATGATCCCAAGGGTGTATAGTCTGTTACCCATTCACACAACAAGGTGTCCCTTGAAGTTTGTCAGTGAAGGGCTATGCCTAATGTAGTTAGGAATGTAATGTATTGTCTCACACTACATTTGTTATATGTTATTTCAAGAGTACGTGAACCTCAGTGAGTTTGGGGGCCTCCGCCCTTTGCTTAACCTAGTTTACACATAGAAATCATCTAAATAGGAAATAAACAGAAGCAACGTTAATGTCAACAGTGTAATGGTTACAGCATCTGCATAGTATCTGTGCATTCGAGGTTACAATCCCGATAAAGGCAGGGATGTTTATCAAGTACAAAAGTATACCTTAACCACAGCTTGAATATATATAGGTAGTAATCGTCTGTATAATAAACATTCGAAACACCAATATAAACCCATGTCTGTTGGAGAGTACAGTCAACAGAGAATGTAATGTTATGTCAGCACATAGTGAGATGTTACGTCACTGACATGTATATATTCGGAGTAGTTAGCGGATGTGGCCGTGTTTGCGCACACAGGTAATACGTTACAAAGTTTGTTTAACCGCTGCTATAATGTCACACAAACACTTTTAAACATGCTTACAGCTGCTTAAATTAGCCTTATTCTGCAGTAAAAAACATTTGTAAAGCATCGCAGGTGTTGAACCCTGGACCATGCACACTATAGTCATGGGACTTACCACTAAACCATCCGAGGTGTACACATGTTTCATGGTCTTGAGACTACACCTTATACCATATGCATTTCACTGTAATGATCAAAAATGGGACAGTCACTTTGTGTGCATATGTACAGTACATTGTAATGTACTGTAATTTGTGAACCAACACATTCCAGTCTACATATATATTACTGTTACAAACTAATATGAAATATATCTATATATATGTGTATATACATATACATATATATATATATATATATATATATATATATATATATATATATGTGCGTCAATGATGTCTGCACATATATATATATATATATATATATATATATATATACACATCTATGAACACATTTTGTGACATAGAAGCACTCCAAAGGAATTGGAGTGTACACAAAACACATGCAGCTCTGGTATAACAATTAGTATCAACCTAATTCACCACAGAATGGGTGGTTGCTGTATATGTGAAGATTGGGGTGGGGGAGGAATGATGGGTAATGCAATCATGCATCAAGGAGGGCCTGGGTCGAATGTACAATAAGTGAACTGGAGGGGCATATATGGAGTATGGGGACAATATAAAAAGGACACAAAGCAAGAACTTTCTCATTCATAATACAACCTGTCACGTCACATTGCAACATCTAATTTCACAAACATATGAACATTAACATGCATCAGACATATGTACACCAAATGACTGTCACATTTGTTTTCAGTAGTAAGGAATGTCTGTAGTACAATGTATATTCTAAACACCATAACATCTGTACATATCTCAGATGCCTTAGTGGTAAAGTCAGTGACTGTGGTGTTCATGGTCCCGGGTTCAAGACTTGCAAGGGTATGTTAGGTTATTTTGAGGGCCAGAATGAGGGCTTTTAGATGCAGGTGGATTAAAGCACTCTTAAGCAGTGGTAAGCGGGTTTCCACTTGTTTGCACGACGGTAAGCGGCGCTGAAACACGGTAAACAGAGAAGCGCTTCACATGTTTGACCTTTGCTTAACGTCACGCAGACCATGGGCAAACCTTCTCACAACCGCGTAAATGTGCATTATTCACACTT
>NC_056731.1:1755024233-1755071733 GCF_019279795.1 Protopterus annectens | reverse complement strand
TCATTTGCAAACAATAACAGCTGTGCATGTGTACATGTTATGCAAATGTGTAGTGACCCTTGTTACAGGGCTGGGCCAAATGGCTATGTGCACACCTACATAGAGTGAATACTGAGAGTACAGACACACACTGGTTGAACTACCAGGTTTGTGTAGCCCAACCTCTCATTACCAACCTAACAGCTGGCTGCACACACTGTATGTAAGGTAGTGCACAGCACTGGTAATGAAACAGGTTGCATATCATCTTTAACTCCAGTGTAACATCTGCAGTAGGAGTGCAAGATGTAGGAGACAGCTGCCCATGTGTAATAGCCGCATCATAAGTGATGGCTCACACTATCTGATTATATCCTGATCATGCTGATAGTGGCATCAGAGTCTATTCATACATGACTCTGTTTGGAGAGTGGGTGTCTGTGCCCAACAAAGCTCATGGTCTTGGTGGATATGCGAGTATATACCCAGAAAAGGAAACAGACCTGTAGACACTTGCATCATCTGTAATCAACTAACAGAATGTGATGTGCTCCTCAGAGGAGGATTGCTGCTAAAGGTAGCTACAATGTTTCCATAATAGCCAGTGCTGTCACGTCCATAACACAAATAATTACATGTGAGCATCACTGTCTAAAACATCTTCACAGGCAATACGTAAACAAAATACAGTGCTTGGTACTTGTAGTACTAACTGCTCATACAGGCATGTCCACATGTCAGCTACTGGTGTTTACTAATGTCAGCTTTGTGTATATGGCCATCCTGGGGTAATGTAATCTCTATGCCATGTACACTGCCAGACCCACCTAACACCACGTCCCACACATTGTTTGGGATGCAGATACAGGGGTAAGCTGAAAGGCAGCCCAGTCTACAGCCATGACTGGACTGGACAGTCATGAGGTGTAGATTAACACATGCAGCTCATAAACACAACCAAAATACCCTTACCAGAACACAGTAAGGACACGCACATACACTACCGGAAATCACACACATTCACTGATCCGTCTATGTATCTGGCCAAACAAGTGACCCCTTCCAAGCAGGAAGAGACAGACCCCAAAATACACAAACTGTATGACATAGTTTGTATAACTGTGCCACACCTCTGAACATATGACTGGAAACATGCCCAACAGTACTCATTTGTGAATGCAAACTCTAGCACTATGTTACACACTAACCTATACAAGGGCATACATACTGTCAGCTGCCTGTCTGCCATGATTAGCCACATACTCATATACTCAGACCACCTTCTGAACTATACACATGGCTTTGGCATATTCCATTTTGTTGTGCAGGACCTGTGATGCAGTAGCCTGGACAGCATGGAAACACAAGTAGGAACTGTCAGGTCTTGTAGCCCATGCAGGTATGTCCCAAGGCCTGGGTAGCACTCTGCCATTGGCCAGAATGATACTGCAGTACAGGGACAAAAGGATTGTATTCCACAATTGTCTAGTGTAGTGGTGCATGTCACAGGGTATCCAGTATCTGTCATCCTGGGATAACATGGTTGACAGACCATGATGCTTTGCCAGACAGGGCCTGCACCTGTCACCCCTGGGAATTTGGACACTGCCTAGGGCTCATGCTTCCCCTATATTGCCTTCATCATGCACGGTTCAAGTAAGGGTCCACTGCTGTTACAGGGACAACCAAGCTATAAACTGCGGGTCTCGCTATACAATGATACATGTCAGAAACACTATACGGACACACATATGGCAGTCCCTAACATGGAGAACATATCTGTGCAGTGGCTGAGGCATGTTTCAACGCTTCGGAGAGCACACCTGCATGACCATGTTATAACTCATGCCTCACCCCTTGCCCATTTATCCTTTATTGGAACACACGGGCTGCAGGTGTGTCCATATTCCTGAAGGATATGTACACCCCCACGCTAATTGCACTTGCATAACATCAGATGCATTATGCTGAGCAACTACCTTTGTGCCAAAGTGGAATTCAAAATGCACCTTGAGACAGATCACCCACGAGGCTGCAGACTTCCCAACTGTCATAATTTGCTGTAATGGGGAAGATTAGGTCTGAGACAGAACCATAATAATGGCTACTCTCAACTATTCCATTATGAACTGGGAAGACTCCTCATGCACCAACACCTGTGCTAAATGCATGTTGGATTCCATCGACCCCACTTGCCTGGATCACAGTAGTCACAAAAACAGGGCTAACATTATGCTACACATAGTTAGCCTCCAATGCCAATGTTATGTTTCCTAAGAGCAGAGTGGTGAGTGCCACTGCACCCATGCAGATGGACAATGCATGTGCAAATGCTGAATCCTACACAAATGAACCTTAAGCAGTCACATATGTGCAGTGATTGTACCATTGAAATAGAACCAAGATTCAACCCAACACAAACAAGTAGGCAAACTGGTGGTACCATGCTTTAAACTGTACCACAGAAGGTAGTAACTGTTGCAAGAGTGAACATATGAGTGTAGGTGATCCCTGGTCAGCCTCAGTAAGATGCAGATACACCATATAAAACCACGCAAAGCTACTGTAAAACTAATCAGCCACATATTACGAGGCCAAGCACTGAGCATTCTATAGCTGTGTCATTAATCGTAATGGCAATGACAAGACCTGCCGTGCTGCACAGCACTATGGCATGGGAAGTACTGCACCTACAGAAATAGCACCCATTCATCCAAATAGGGTCTCGGAGAACCTAAACCCACTCCCACCCCCAACAGGTACACTTAGTAATATAACCATGTACACTACAGGACTCCTGTACTAATGACTATGCAGGTACAAGCTGCACTCTCTAAAGCCATACATACAGTTTTCATGGGACCTGTCAACATCCCAGGGTGTATCCTACACAAATGTAAGAACATTCAGCTATCCACATACACATCATGTTCAATAATAGCTTCATGTCAGGCTGTGTACACACCGAATGGTGCACAGCAACAGTTATCACACCCCACAAAGGGGGAGTCACCATTGATAATGGGACATAGTGCACAACTACCCTGCTGAGTCTGGTCTGTACGGCCATGAATCGTGATCAACGTAATTTATGTACTCGGTACACATGTAGATGACAGTAGGGGTTGATTCACACTGCATATCATGACCTTGCCAGGTTGTAGGACACCATCACCCATACTGTGTTCCAGCTATACTCGGTAAACTAGGTGTATATTCTTATGTCACAGGAGTGGTTGGCAACTGGACTGCTGGCAGAACCAACACTACAGAAGGTGTCGGACTAATACACGCACATCAAACCAGTGCCAGCCACGTTAATACAGGGGTCATTCCTGGTGCTCACCCTCTTTGTTATTTATACCACACAGACTAACACAGAAGGCATCAGCCTATTGATGTTTGCAAATTACTATGAACTAGGAGCAATAGTCAACTCAATGTGTGCTGCGTTCAACATACAGAAGGGCCTTAGTGAGTCAGATGTGTGGTGTGTGATGTATGGCCACAATCTGACGGCTAAGTATTGCATTGTCATCCCCTATGTTACAAACCCTGTACCCATTAACTACCACCTAGGCAGCGGTCAACATAATGGCAACTGCGTGTATGGGATGCAGCTGGGCAGTACTTCCCTTTGATAGCTACATCATCACAAAAGACAGGTAGTCTTATGTGGCACCCCTATTCATGACAGGGTGCCATCCAGGAATATAGAGATAACTTTTCAGCCATACTCAACACCCATGTGACCCATACTAGATCACATATTTCCTTTAAGGGTTATTGCCCATGCGTAGATGGCCTACACTGCCCTTCGCAATCCCTAGCTGCACTATGTAGCATGCAGCCTACCCTGAATAAAGCCATGTCCAACCCAGAGGTGTTGGACATGCTACACTTAACACAACCTCATCACAAATAAACACATACATCATGGACATCCACCTTTCTAGTACAAGGATCACAACATGCCTGACAGATCCCTGTCCCATACACTTAACATACTCTTGCCATACTATGCATCCTTGTCCAGTGAAGCTGCACATCGCCCCTCTCTGTGACACAGTGTGATGACCGCATGCCAAATATATCAGTAACCATGTGCATCAGTTCTGTGGCACTGCTTGAACTGGCCACTGAAACTTACCTGTCTGTTGCGTACAGCTTGGTAACCTGTCTGTCTAGGCTAATAAATGGCCCAGGGCATATAGCCTACTAGATCACTAAGACAATACATGCTATAGTTGACATCCAACCCTGCAAATACCATCAGGCTAGCTATTGTCCCATGTGTTACACGTGCAACACAGGCAATACATGGCAGGATGTTACACAGCTGTACAGTACCATGCAGATGTATACGGCAAAACACATACATGCTTGCAAGTCTGCAGGGTCACAGGTCATGTCCCTAATGGCTATGTCTGACTATATATGTGACATATACACAGCATTAAGGTAGACTGCATTAATGTGAACACATCCAGACATGTGCTGATAGGTAAAGACACCACTACAGGCAAACAGACATGCCCACGTCAAGACATCCACATGGTGTATGAGCAATGTCATTACATGACACACACACATATATGGCGATAACATCACATCACCGGTAGGTGTCAAATGTGTGTGACTTATACATGTCAGTGGTGTTAGTGTCATGTAGATTTGCAAAGACGTATTTGCAATCTTAATAAATGTGATACACATGTATGTTCAGCTGTACTTCTCTGCGAGTTACTGTGACCTGTCTCCATCATTATGTCTTCCAGGTATGCCACGTAGCAGACTGCCGGCGTACAGCCGACTGGAGGATGAAGTCCTCATCCCATACCTCCTCGACAACTACACAACACTTTTCAGCCATGTGCTACAGGATGCACAGCAGCGGGATGCCCTGTGGGAGGAACTTTGCAGGAGGGTAAATGATGTTGGCAGTCACAATCGCACCTATCAGCAGTTGCACTGACACTGCAATGACCTGATAAGATGGGCGAAACAGCATGCTAATTCAATCACCAGGGAACAAGGTGCAACAGGTGGGGGGAACACTCACCCAGCCCCCACTCATACGTACTGAGGAGCTACTGGCCAACCTGGGGACACCTGCAGACCTCCATCCACAAGCTTTAGCTGGTATTGTGGAGGTGGGTCTCTCTCAACCACCGAGCCTGGAATTGCCTGGTAAGTCACTACTGCACATAAAATACAACTATATTTCACATAGTTACATGTGTTGCTGTACAATATGTAATGTGACATCATATGCAAGGCATGTGTGCACACATAACACATACTATAGTCTGCTATTCTATGTATGCACAGATTTGCATACTCCATAGTATAGTGTATTGTACTGGCTTATGTGCTAACATGGTCATTGCACCCTGTAGCTATCACACAGGTGTGGATAATGATCTTACTGCTGTGACACTCCTGTTTAGGTACCTCTGACATTTTGCAGTGACAGCAGCCTGTGTCAGGTGAGATTGTTATTACTTACCAGACTTGATAATGCAAGGAATGCAAGGAACATATTAATTGCATGCTATCTGCCATAACACACGTACACAATGTATGGTGGTCCTGTTACTACACACTGGTCAGACCTGCAATGCATCACACTGTTTACCTATGTGAAACAACTGAAGACTTTATGAAACACCTAGACTAAACATTCCAAAGTGTCATTGCCAGATGTGTGGACAACAGTGAATACAATGGTGGAGGTGTGTTCCACTGTAGGGACAGGTACTACATATCAGCATTACACATGTTGGGAAAACGAACAGTACTGTACAGAGAGCATATATGTGCACACACTCTAAATGTGTTGGGGCTGGAGTATGACCGGCTCACAGGATACACCCTTGTGGAGTATACCCTTGCTATGAATGTCACACAATGGCATGTGCTATCAGACATGTCCATGACATGTAGTGGGCTGACTGCAACACTGCTCAACTATCCTGCAAAACATGTCTTGCATCCCATACATACCACCCTTTGTCTGCATAACCCTGTCCTCAGTGGAGCTTATGACATATATGGGTGTATGTCATATGGGATAACACAGAAATGTGAAATAAGATGGCCATCACAACCATTGGACTGAACATGTGTACACATGGCCATGGAGGATGGCCAGAGACATGAAGCAAAACTCACAGTAGAAGTGATGTACATGTGTGTACACCCTGTTGCACATTGGCTCGACATAATACAACTATGGCCTTTGTGTAATGGTGATATTGCAGACATGAAACACTAAACATCATACATGCCTGTGCACAACTTGTGTAGGCATAACATGAAACCACCACATAACATGTCTTGAACATCTTGAGTGTGTCACGACATGGAAGCATTCACCTATACAGTATCTAAATATATACATGTGTTGCACAACATAAACATACATCCACATCAAGTCACAGATACGGTACATTCACCTTGCTGGTGTCAGACATCACTGTCATGCCTGCTCCTCATTTGTGTGAGGTACACAGATGGCATGCGGGACAGAGTACTTGTAAGCTAGCGATGTGTGGGCATAGTTGCTAGGTTATCAGCAATATGGTTGCAGATGTGCAGTGGTGTCATCCGTATACCCTTCTGTGACCTGTGTCACACATTCCACATTACAGTTTATTGTGTATACACCTCAGTGACGTGGGTCACATTCCACATTGGATATGTTACGTATGTGAACATAGTCATGTCTATGAACTGTGTCAGTAGCTCACACTGTATAGCAATTGTGAAGCCACATGACGCCCTGCAATGGCTATGCGCATCAGCTCAATGTGCAGTATGTCCCTGCATATTTGTAGGGTAGACAGACAACATTGCATCAGCTGAAGGCCCATGTTAGTATAACACATTCCTGCATTGAACACCATTACCGTAGATTGGAAAGGACACCATTGTGTTACACATATGCATGTCATTCAACATGTCAGCAGCAGACATGTCATACATGTGACTAGCAAGGTCATACGCCACACAGCTGGCCAGTGTACTGTAAACCTGTGCTGGTCTGTGGCACCATTGCAAGGTAGGGACTGCCATGTCAAACGTGTGTGCACAGCCACATGCACAATGTCTACACTCAGCTCAGGGTAGGCGGAATAATGTTGAACAGACATGCACTGCTTTGGGGGAGATATGCAAGCTAGGGCTCAGGCAAACATAGTATGCAATTGACATACCCTACTGCTCATGTTCTCACACACAGGGACGGTGGTCAACACAAAGCATCAGTGGCAGATGTACAAAGGTCAACGATGGTCTGTTAACATGTGGTATGTTGCACACACCATGGCAGTGCGGTCAAACGGTGTAAAGTGCATGCATTGTGTTGCAGGTATGGGGCATAGGCTACTAACACAAATGGTGCAATACAGGTATATATGCTAACCACTATAACTGTGCAAGGTGCATGTTGTCTGCTATAACACATGCATGCTGTTGTGTGCAACTCAGGGATGTATGATAACTACCACTATAATTGCCTAAGCTGAAACTATAATTGTCTAAGCTGAATGCCACCTGCATGCAGCCTGTGTGTCTGTGTCTGTCTCTGTGGGTGTCTGTCTCTGAGGGTGTGGGTGTGTGTGTGTGTATATGTGTGTCTGTCAGTCTGTGTGTGTCTGGTATAACTTGTAATGTACATTTCTTGTCATCCCCTCACAGGTGTTGATGTAGGTGCATTGCCCTCCTGCGGTCTACCTGATGTTAGTGTCCCCACAGACTCTAGCAGTGATGATGATAGTATGATTGAGGCACAGGCAGGGTTGTCAGGGGTTGAATTTGTGCCATTGGTTGCCATTCCCCCTGTCTCCCCCTCATCTTTGCACACATTTCCCCTGCCTGCACATACCTCATCACCACCGGCCATAGAGGAAGGACAGTTGGTGGGTGGTAGCATGGAACAGGGAAGTGTGGTGACTATGGAAGGTGTGCCTACACACCATGATCCCAGTCAACAGACTGGTGATTTCCCACACAGGCATGTGCCCAGCACTGCTCATAGGAGGACCACTGGCCAACATGCCCCTGCGAGACAAAGCACATCAGCTGGAGTCACCAGACGCATGTTTCGGGCTGTAATGGAGGCACAGACACATGTTGAACGGCACAACAGAGAAGGTCTGAGTCTTCAGAGGGCTGCTGTCCGTTCATTAACTGAAAACATCCAGGCACTTGCAAATGCTCACCATCACCTTGCAGATGTTTTGGATAGACAATTGGGTGACATGGTTGGAGTTCTTGACCGTGGCATGTCAATCCTTGAGTGTGGAATGTCTGTGCTGGAACATCTGGGAGTGAAGCCTCGGGCACGTGCATGTAGATCAGTTACATCACCTGTTGAAGGTCTACGTGAACATGCTACTGCACATGCCTGCTCCCATAGTGGCGGTAGCACTGCAGCTGATGCTGTGCAGTCGACACTAGGACACAGCGGGCCACGTGCATGTGGTCCTGGACGGCCCCAACAAGAACACGATTCCAGTGTACATGTGTCATCAGACAGTACCCAATCTGGACCTCTGCCTGGTAGTGCCCGTGCAACCCCAGGCAGGTGCAAGTCATGTGGCCATGGCTGGACACTGTGAACTGTGAAACCTGCCTTGTACAGTCTGAAGCTGTCAATAATACCCCTGTGTAGGCCAGCCACATGCTAGACCTGTGTGCATGCACACACACACACTGGAAACAAATGTAGGGCACCTCAACACGCACAAGCATAACATCCACACATGCTCAATGATATCACAGGCCCTAACACACACACAATGTCATCCAATGGCACAGCCTAGGCCTCTGGAAAACATTATCACCCTGTGCATATGATGATGCCTGTGCCGCATCCCTGTCATCCACACCATCGGTGCAGGGACATGTTCATATGGTCTGATGCACAGGGTGAACATACTAGGTAAACAATTGTAGATTAATACTGTTGAGTAGAGTTGACAGGCAGCAGACATACCATGTAGTGCAGTGCAGTTTTAGAATGCATTTTGTACATTTGACAGTATGTATCATGTGTAACAACACTAACAGCATGTTGATCTTGACATTCTGCCTTCCTCTTTCAGGTGTAGTTGCATGTGCCAGGGGATGTCTGTGTTTGCGGGTGTCTCATATGTACATGTTGACTACCCACAGGTCAGTATGACAATACCTGCATGCACTTTGTAGCTTCCACATCACAGTTATATTCTCCCATGTTTAAATTAAGTTTACTGTTCTAATGATCCAAGAGCATGATAGCTGTGTAGAGCATCACATCCATAGTGGGTGACGTCACAGGTATAGTTACCTGGAGCGCAGAGGGGGTAATAGAGTGGTATGCCAGATGACAAGGGTGAAGGCCAGTGGAAATAGTGGCTTCTCAATGGGAAGCAGTAATATCCACTGCCATGACAGCATGCAAACAAAGACACACCCACACACTCAGAGATTCACAGACACAGTAACACACACACACACACAATCGCCAGTGTTCGGATGAGAACCCCTGCCTATGTGCATATCATCATTATAGTACTACGCAATTACAAGACACGCCACAGAGATTACACATGTACAGGTAGTTGAAATGACCTAAGATCGAGGACATCGACAGGGATACTACAGTGCATTGAGTGTATGTGGGGAGGGGGGGTCCATCAGTAGGCTATGTAACAACAGGCCACACCCCAGGGTGTACAAGTTAACAGGAGGTTAGTATGCCAGTCTATGACTGATATCGGCAGGGATGCTAGATTGCACTGAGTGGATGGGGGAAGGGGCATTAACATTTCACTATGTTAAAATACAGTCTCGCTCCAGGAACCGGACAGCCAAACACACACACACACACACACACACACACACACACACACACACACACACACACACAGAGGCATTCACAAAGATATACACCTATGTCACACACATACAGACACTTTACATGTGTGAGGTTTAATCACCTGCCTATGCTTTTCTTTCTACACTTCACTCTGTACTGGTGTCAACAACAGTGTTCAGGAGAGTGATAACATGTGGGATGTATTCCCAACCATACGTGACATATATGGACACACCCACCCACACGTGCCAATACTGTGAGTCAAACACCTGCCTATCTCATGATAGGTACTACAGAAGTACATAATTATTGCATCCGGTACAATGCTTACTGACTCTTTCCTTTGACAACTGTGCTGATATATGCAGAATATATGCACAGGGGAGGTATTACTGTTACAGGTGTCATGAGGTTTGCCTTCAGTGTCATCCTTACAGCATTCTACATTGTCTGTCTTCCACTTCAATTAACAAAATCTGACCTTAGCAGGTACACAGGTTATTGTAAGACTGGTTGTAACACACCAGTGAGCTGTCCTCAGTAATCATTCTTCTGCAAAGAAGCCCCACCACTTAGAAGTCATGTCCAAACATCTGGACATACCTCATGTACGGCTTACTATACTTTGAGCATATCACCATATACAGTTGGCAATGTTGAGGCTGTATTGCAACAGCATGATGTACTAAGACAACAGTCACCTTCAGACATCAGACACTGCACACACATTGAATCTACACAAACATCAATACATGTACACATATGCAGCCTACATCAGTAAGTGCACTAGCAGGTCAAGAGAATACATTCCACACCTTCCCCACGCCATGTGTGAAACATAGCCGAGCATTACACCATAATGGATGTTGTATTCATGTACTGATAGGACACCAGCACTTTCACAGAGTAGCCAAGTGTACATATATTACAACAGCACATAGTGTGACACACACAGCATTATTCCATGTCATGCTCCTACAAACTGTTACTTGACAGTGCCCTGTTGAAGCCAGGGCACTGTAATGGTCAACAGTGAGCACATCATATTTGCCACACACACCTCGTGTGTACTGGAAGAGAGCCAGCAATGTGCTCTGTTAGAGCTAAGCAGTACACTCATTCAAGCATGTGCAAGGTCTGTGGCTTGTAAACATCTCACCCCAGCATGTACTGGCTATTGCAGTACTAAGGCTAATGTTCAGACAGCACACAGCATGCATGGCTTGCAATTGTTGACGTGGTATATGTAGGAGCTGTGGCCACACATGGCTGTACATGTCATGAACATATCACCTGTGACTACTTAGGAACTTACAGAGCAGAGCTGGATTTCCCTGAGTCTGTCAATACAGGCCTTGTGTAGGACCTATGGTCCTGTTATTTGGGTATGTGTGTACACACAGAATTAGGTAGACATGCCTAAAGACATACATGCCACATGGGGTGTTGTATGATATGATAGGTGTCATGGGTGACCAGTAGAGAGGGGATATTACCTCGGTCAACAGATATCAAACCTTATGTACTGTTAGCATGCTATCTGCCATGTGCATGTGTGTAATGACTGTAGCCACCTGTATGTAGAAAGGAAAATGAAAGTTATGATAATGTAAGTTATGTTGTACGAGTGTGTGATGTACATATCCAGGGCAGGTACATTTAGATCATATCCAACCATGAGGGTGTTTACTGGTGTACAGCAACAGTCAACTGTGTTAATGCTGACAACATCCAAGGGATGCTGGTATGTGTACAACTGAGCTGGTTACAAACAGTGGTATTATTGCATTGCATAACGCATTATGCAGCTGTGTCTGTACATGGGTACTTTGCACAGCTGATGAAGGCCTAGGTACAGTCCACCAATCGAGGGTTATCTGGTGGTCTACCATACTATGTCATACCACATATGGATGTGTGTTGGTTGTCTGGGAACAAGGTGGTGGATGTATATGTGGATACAACCTAGAATGCAGCATTTGCCACTGTCACCTGTACCTGACTCATCTGTGGTGCGTTATGTCGGAGTAGTGGTCTTTACATGTGAGTAGCCTTTATGCATATGTGTACACCACCATCTGGAATGGTCCCTACCACTGTTATGGCCCACATGTCTGGATCCGAGTTATATGGTGGTAGTGCAATTGTGCACTACAGAGCCCTCAGCCAGGTGTTCCTCACTGCAAAGATGTCAGTATTCCCCATTGTAGGTTCTACATTGAGCAAATGGATTACTAAAGCCACACATATAGCACTGGTTAGCATAAGCATCCAATGCAATTGTCATGTAGGTGTCAGGGTGTTACTTCTGTGTGTAGGACATTTGCCTTGGAATGCGGCTATATGGGTAAATGCGACCTAGGTATTATCCACACATGTGTAACATGGATGCATGTGCTCTGTGTTGAAGGCTCATCGTTCGGTCATGACAGCCTGGAATGAAAGACACTGGACAACCTCGCAATAACAGCAGGACACTGGCTCATTGTTTTGGTCTAGCAGTTGCCACCCGTACCATGACATCACTGCGCATGGCAATAATGTGCTTGGTAGCAAATGCCTCATGTAAGGTGAAGCACAGCAGCAAAACTTTTGTATATGACCAATGTGAGATATACTTAGGGTAGCAGTCCTGCTAATAATGACAACTACTAACACAGCCAGGAGAGGTCATCTTGACACCTGCACCTCAGTACCATTACATAAGGTGGCTCACACATTATGCCTGCACATGCCACTGTTCCATGTATAATGCCACGGTCCACAACCTGCTATCAATGTATGCCTTTCAGGGAAGCAATGTGTGTGACACATGCTGTAGGTAGCATCTGCCTGTGCGACCTAGGTAACCTATTTTCTGTCACGTCCACACATGCATGAATGTATATACGTAACATATATAGGTCAGTACTTCATGTACATGTATGCAAGTGTATCGCACAGCACAGACACAGATATATAATTTATGGGCCACATACAGGTATCAGGTAGTAAATTAGTATGATGTGCATATATACTGACAGGTAAGATGTACCTAGTTGTAAACCTGTGAGTTTATAATAGAAGTCCATTACAATGTGTTCTGTACATGTAAGTGTTTGAGCATGCACACTGTGGCCTTCAGTGGTTAGAATCGGAGTGCATCCCAAACAGCCCTGTGCTACTAAGTGTATGAGCGTACCCACTGCTACCTTGTGTAATTTGAGTCAGTGCATCCAACAAGCCCTTTGATACTAAGTGTATGAGCATGCCCACTGTAACCCTGTATAGTGATAGTAGTTGTCCACTCCATAGATGGCCATACTCCACTTCACGTTCCTGTTTTGCTACAACTATACTTCTCAGGCCTACCTGTGGATGATGTGTCTTGTTTGTGTATACAGGTTATAATGGACACCTACTTTAAACACACAAGTCTACAGCTATGTACTTCGTGACTGTCAGTCTCCCTGTTGTTGTCCTCAATATTAGAAGGGCAATCTGACTGCCTTGTAATGTGTAATCTCTGTGGCGCATCTCGTAACTGCATAGTATTGTAATAGTGATCTGTACATAGGCAGGAGTTCTAATCCCACCACTGGCAACTATGTGCATGTGTTTGTGTGTGTGACAACAAATGCCCGAGTGTGTGCGTCAGCAAATGGCTGAGTGTGTTTGTGTGTGTGTGTGTCAGCAAATGCCAGAGTGTGTGCGTCAACAAATGCCTGAGTGTGCGTGTGTCAGCAAATGGCTGAGTGTGGTTGTGTGTGTGTATTTGTGTCTGCATCCTGTGATGACAGCGGGTTTTGCTGCATTCCAAAGATAGCTCCTTTTGCACTGGCCTTTATCCTTGTCAACTGCTAAACCTCTCTCTTCCCCCCTCCCCACTGCAAGTAATCGGTCCTGTGATGTCACCCAGCTCATAAGTGGAATCAGAGTAAGTGTAATTGTATGTGTTCTGTGGCACATACTCCAACTGCATACCACTGTACTAGTTACCTGTACATAGGCAAGACGTGTATGCACAATACTGGCAAGTGTGTGTGACTAACCTGTAGCCAGGCATACACGTGTAATCTCTTTTAACACACCATGGTAGCCATCTGTGGTGACCGGTGTCTACAAAGTATTACATAGTTAGGAATGGTAAAGAATACACAGTCAAGCACGACTACAGTTGGGTATGTTATTTTCCTGTGCCACTGTTGAGCAGTGACACAGAAGTGGTCACTGGGGTGTAGGTCCATACCCATCATTCCCCCACCCTAACTCCACAATCCCCAGGGTAGATTACAGTAGCCATCATTCCCCACCCCAAACTCCACATACACAACAACCATCCTTTCTTTGGTGAACTGCTTATGATTTAAATGTTATAACACAAGAGATGCCTCTGTTTTGTGTACACGTCAGTTCCTTTGGAACCGATCTGTGTCACAAAGGGCATTCAGATGTGTGTGTGTGTGTGTGTGTGTGTGTGTGTGTGTGTGTCTTGTCTGCCTGCCTGTGAAAGAAACAATGCTTTTAGAATATGCACACTCTTTACAATTCATATGATCACCTTTGGCAATCCTGCTGATGTCACCCACCTAGGAATATACCTCTAGGACTGCTGTAACCCAGTATTCTCCGTAGAGCGTGCTGTAACTGTGTATTGCTGTAGTATGATAAACTTGTTAGGTAGGGGTTCTATTCCAAGAGAGACGAACTGTGTGTGTGTGTGTCTGTCTGAGAAAGTAACAATGCCTTTTAGAGTATTGCACACTTTTTACAATTCACATGACCACCTTTGGCATTCCTGCTGATGTCACCCACCTAGGCATACACCTCTGGGACTGCTGTAACCCAGTAATCTGTGTAGCGCATGCTGTAACTGCGTAATGCTAGTGTGATACACTAGTTAGGTAGGGGTTCTATTCCAAGACATGGCAGGTGTGTGTATGTTTGACTGTCAGAGCCTGCGTGGAGTTGGTGGCTGTGAATGTCTAACCACTGGACATGTTGGGGAGCGGATTTTTTAGTTTTCCTATATGGTGTCTGTCTTGTATGTCACAATGTCCACCTCACGAGGAGTACAGATGTCAGTCAACCAAGGGAATGTGTTGGCAAGCCATACCCCTACCTCTGGCAAAAGGCCTGGTGAACAAAGTATGCAACCCTACTATTACCCAGAATACATCCTCAACCCATGTGTCATACACAAACACACTTGCCTAGAATATCCCAATATGTTGCTAGTGCCCTGCACATTGATGACAGATAGTAGACATGGTGCGATTGCAGTGGGCTGCAGAGGGCATGGCACCCTGTACAGCAGTACAAAAGGCACATAATTGCGGACAATGTGCCTTCACTATGTTCCCCACTAGATGCCTGCAACATATGTGGTGCCATCAAATGTGATCCATAGAGACAATACAATGCCTTACACATGTGCCCTGTATGGACCGATGCCATTGACACCAGGGAATACCTGTATCATGCCTATCAATGCAGGTGCAGGGTCAACCTGCTGACTATAAGCAGGTCCTGCCACACCAGGCCAGTATTGGCATATCAGAGGATAACAATCTGTGTGCACATGTGCCAGCCAAACTAGGTACACCTGTACATGTCACTGTACATTATTGTGGGACGCGCACATCCCAGGCAATGTCCATGTCAAGGACTACAAAACACAGACATGGCATGCATTGCAAAGCTATGGTCATACACAATGGTAACCAGGATGTCAGGACAGTTCATACAATACCCACCTGTGCAGAACATTGCAGACACTACACCCCTGTACCACACTGCACACCACTGTTGGGTGGCGTGATGCCAAGGATTACCCCTCACCCAGCCTTGCACAGTATTCTTGCACAGCCAACCACTACACACCCATGAAGCAATGTGCACATGCATGTCAGTACTGGCACCTTGTGTCTGTGTGTGGGGTATGATGTTCCCAACCACAGTCACTCCCAGTATAACTCCCATTGGCATACCGACAGATGTCAAACTCATTCACATGCCCTAGCCCAAAGAACCTCCGGATATCCCCTATGGTGCACGTAGTACCTGTGCATTTCTGCAGTGTGGCAAACTAAGTAGTTTGGAAGTGTATTTGTGGGCCTGGCAAGGAGTGTCAATGTGAGTCCATTAGAGAGTATGGTTGTGTTGACAATGATATCTGTTCATGTGGACAGCCATGTGTGCTACACTTATGTGTTGCAGATGTTGCTCACCAGCACACATATATGTTCTTACAGCACACCAACATGTCAGCTTTGTGGCACATGGAGTAACTGCATGCACTTGTAATAGTAATGACTAGTCAGTCAGGGGGTTGAACCCCTGTACTGGTAGGTGTGTGACAGATGATGCTTCGGTTTTAGTCTCCAAGAGCTTCTCTGATGTACTTTGCCTATATCTGTCCCTCCCACACACTCTCTGGTGGATGTGGAGGTGTACACCTACTCAGCAGCAACTTGCGTTTTGTAAGTGATGGTCATAATCAGGTGATGGCCTCTGCACCTATTGCAGTCCTCCTCTAGCTGATTGCATGTGGAACAGCTGTGATGATGTTCCCATAGCCAATCGCATGAAAAACACAGTACAATATCTAGGAACATCATGTTGGTGTTTGCCCATGACAGTCGCTGTGAGTGGTACCTGAGTCTGGTGTTTAGTAAACTGCATCACAGATATCTGGATGTTCCCCAAACAACATACACAGTGGGAAATAGCCTGAAAACAGGAGGGTGATGTGCCACACATGACTACATCATGTAAGTGTAGCTATGCTTCACTGAGACTACTGCCAGTTTAACAAGTTGTGTGTGGTAATGGCTATTCTGCATCTTTTAAAACTGACAAGACAGTGCTCTGTTTGTGAGGGACCCCCATCTGTAGGGCCATCTGTGGACTGGTCAGTGTGTGAAACCATTTGTTTCCTGTGTTACTCACTGAACACACATCTGTGAACTGCAGGAGCATAGTGTGAGGATTGCAGTCAGTACATGGTGATAGAGATAAGTTACTGCCATCGCATCCTGACTGGACATATGTCAAATGAAACAGTGGTATGACGGACACTATCTGGGGTTCTCAGTGACATGCCAATAATGGGCCACTGTTCATAGCTGCAGTCACAAGTCTTCTATACTTTGTACAGATGTCATGCAGTATACATGTATGTGTTGTGCTCCCTCTGCAAATGTATACCATCTGCTGTGTTGGGTTGATGGTCATATCTATGCATGCTGTTACAAGTAATCCTGAATGCTGTTGACAATTACTAAGCCATATCTGTGTTTAAACTGCAACACCATAGGCTGTATGGGTTTGGAGATCCAGGCAAAACCTCCCATCCCACTTCAGCTGGCCATGGCTCCGGGCACCAGCACATCTGGGGCCCAGCCTTGGACCTCCATCTCTTTTGGCACTGCACCACCTTCTGGTGGTACTGCTACTGAAGATGGGGCTTGTCCCCCCTGGAAGCAAGTCCAGACAGGAACATGTCCACTGTTGTACAGTCCCGGACGTGGTGCGTAGAGGGATCAATAAGGGGTTTTGAGGCCAGATACGCCAGCTCAAGGCCAGAGTGTCACATTTACAGGGTGAGGCTGCCCCTCCTAGACAGTCCCCAGCACTGCCACCTTTGCAGCTGTTTTGGTGCAGTGGTGGCTACCCATGGCTGGGGACCTCCATCCCACTGTTTCCATCTGGGGGCTCATGGGCTTGTGACTGCCGAACACCCCTCCCCATCCGAGGTGTATCCCCCCCCAAGTATCACATACCGACTCTGTATGCTGTCTTGTCTGTCATCCTACCTTACCCTATCCTCCACGAGCATACCTACTCTCCTTCCCCCCACATCCCACTCTCACCCTACGGAAACAAAAGGCCAATCGGTTCCTAGAACAACATTTGCCCCATACATAGCTGTCCATTTCACACAAGTGTCCACTGGACACATGTAACCCTTTTAATATGCATCACAACATACTCCAGTTGTTCTCACCCCTGTCTCTCAGGCACACGATCCTTGTATGCACATGACTCCTAAATGTTCCAGGTACACGTGATGCGGATAACCCCATTGTACACACAACACTACCGCTCCCTCTATGGTTACCCCCATTTACCTTTATCATGATGATGATGTTGCACACAGCACCTTGCAAGAGTACTGTTCTCACATAATGATTGCTCAGGAACTGTTGTGTTAATCTAAATAACATGCACTGAGTGATGTATATGGCCAGTGTACAAATGTTTGCATGTACGAATGACACGTCTGTCTGAAGGAGTCTTGATATTACATAGGACAACACCACTACATAATACAGGCATTGATGGTGTTTCCCTTTGTAATGCTTTGTTGCCACATGGGATGTTCCTGATATATCTATATATATGTATATATCTATATCTGGACATAAACACTCACACATACCTCTACATGATGGAATACATTTCCTTTACTGTTGAATGACTGCGCTGGATGATATGTTTGTGATAAAGTCCGATGTCTGTATATCTGCCATGGCTTAGTGGTAAATCACAATAGCTGTATGTGCAGTGTCCTGGTTTCGAGCCTTGCAGAGGCCATTTATTTTGTTGCTGGGCAAAACAAGGCCGTTGGATACGGAGTGATTAAGGCACATTAAAGCAGATATGAGCAGGTGTGCATGGGTTTGCATGGAGCTAAGCAATGCTAACCTCCAGTTACAGTTTCTTACACTCAGTTAGCCTGTACATTGCTTTACCAGTGTAATACTCACATACTGGCAGCCAAACAGGCTTACACCCATTTGCTCCCACACTTGCAAATGCACTGCATTTGGTGTTTGCATCTGACATTCACACCCCTGGGTGGGAGTGAGGACTACGATATTACCTTGTGATGCCTAATACATCGGATTACATGCCTGCAGTATCGGGAATGGCTGCCCATTAGGCGACAGCATGCCGTTCGACTGTACGGAATCCGTGGCCTGTCCAGAGTTTGATTCATATTATTGGTGTGTTCCTCTTACAATCTGCACCCGTCTGGCTAATACATGGGAACTGACACTTCAATACAAACAAGTAATTGGGTTTTAGAACCCACATCCTTCAACTGAGTCATGCTACTGCATACCTAATATTCTATTATCTTTCTAAGGTCATCAGTGGAATATGTGCTTTCTGTCCCTATTAGGCCTCTCATACAATTGGGGAAAAATACAAACTGAATCAGGGACACATTTAAATTATTAGTGCTATTAACCTGACACATTGACAGACTCAGAGCATATGAATTCATACACATTTTCTGAGGTAAATGTTTATGACTCTTAATTGTTGTTGTTATTCATTATGTATAATTCAACACCTTTCCTCCAAATGTCAGTAGTTTTAGGAGGGATTAAGTGGGACAGAGTTAGAAATTGAGTCAAAATCAGGGGCGCCCTGGAAATCAAGGACAGTTCAGAGGTATGGTCCCTATTTGTTCCCCGATGGTTTATGTCCTGTCCAGTGGGATTTGCTCTTAGGGGTTGAGAGGTATGCCCATTTCAGAATATTACTTACATCCCCGGGGTGGTCCTAATACGACTGCACCAGCCAACACCTGCACGCCTAGGGCCATAATTGCATACCCATAGTTCCCCCACCTGCCACTTCTCTACAGCACTCATCCTTACTGTGGATGCAGGTGGGGTATAAACACACCACTACACACTGCCAACTCTCCCCGTGTCGGGACACGTCATACGTTGTGTCGACCCATGGGTTATTAGGCTTGCACAACCTACTGGTCTGTGTACATCTACAGCCTGGTTTGAAAAGTCATTACCGGGACTTGCCTCCAATGATCATTAATTTTTTGTGTCCCACAAGGGACATCGGTGTCTATGTTTCAAGATTAGACCTGGCAGATCTCTCCCACTGGTAGTATCCTGCCGGTGGTCTGGGAAGCAGTGGTGTGTTTACCTTTATTATGTGCATGTATGTCTCACCGGCCTAGCTGGGGGGGTTGATGCTACGTGTTGCACGTTTGTTTATTGGACCCCTCACCCCCATATGCATGACCTGTGAACATATGTAACTCGTACCTGCTGTATCATATCCTAGCTATATACATGTGTATATTTACAGTCACATATATATATATATATCTATATACATTACTATATACAGATATATCTGTATATGTATGCATACATGTATATTTATATTTTGCTGTATATATAACATACGGGTCTATGGGTGTCTGCATATGTATATATTTATATGTGGGTATTTATCTGTAGTCTGTCTCTGTATGTATACATCTGTACTATGGAGAGGGAGAGGGTTATCTCTATGTTGCTATGGGTAGACATATACACACACACATACGTCTACATATATACATCTACATCTGGTTATTCCGTTCCTTGCCATATAAATTACACTTTGCTGCAGTGGGACTCGTAGTGGGTGTGGCTGCTCATTGGGTGATACCTCTGCCCAATGAATACATTTGCTTACATCCCTAGGGCTGTCCATATAGGCCCACATCAGCCAACACCTGCACACCTAGACCCATAAGTTGCTACCCATAGTTCCCCCACCTGTACCTCCTCAACAGCACCCATTTTTACTCTGGATCTTGGTCTGTTCTGGACACACCACTACACGCTGCCCACTCTTCACTTCACGGGACCCATTTCATACAACTGTCTCGGCCCATGGGTCATCAGGCTTTCCCACCCTTATATTCAGAGTATGTATACACCCCAGCCAGAATGTTCGGTCTATCAACTTCTTTTGGTCTTGCAAATCTTTGGAGTGTCCATCTGTGTTCCAGGATTAGAATTCACGGGTGCACTGTGTACCCCCCCCCGGTTGTATCCTGCCTATGGTCTGGGGAGCAGTGGACTCTTTACATTGTTTGTGTGTATGTTTCCCGTGTCCAGCTGGGAGGGGTGGAAGGTCATGCTACATGTTTCTTGCTTGGACTCCTCACTTCCACTGGCATAGCCTGTGAACATATGTCATTCTTGTGTGCAGTTTCCTATCATAGCTGTATATCTGTGTATATCTACACACACACACACACATATATATATATATATATGTGTGTGTGTGTGTGTGTGTGTGTGTGTGTATGTATGTATGTATATATATATATAGTAACATTGTAAACATGTTGTAAACATTTTGCCGATACACGGATTTTGATATGTTTTGTGCATTACATGCCTTATGCATTTTTTACATTCTATCTTAAGGATGCATTGCTTTAGTATATTGCACACATTTGTCCAAGCATTTTGCATGCTATGTTGCATCTATGTTTAAAGCGCCGCCTTGACGCATGAGTATACAGCGTCTGCGACGCAACTCATGCATGGACGCAGAGGGAGCATGGCGCTTCCGTTGAGTTCACCTCAGGCAGTGGCGACTGGAGTTTTGATTGTTTTGATGTAAGCATTTCTTAAACGGAGTTAACTAGGACAGAAAGGGACTAAGTCCCTGTCTTTAATATGACTCTAAGCTTCCTTTACATACAGTTGTTCACCTGATATTCATGGGATTAATAACAGCGAGTTTCTATTTTGAAACGCTATGCAAGAAAGGGAGCCTCAGGTGTTTTTTGCGTGGTGCCTATTAAGGTAATATTAAGCTATATTCTTTCTTTGAACAAGATTGATAGCACTTTCTAAGTATTTGAGGCATGTGGGATCAATGTTTGATTTTGGGAGATGTTGTGATGTTTTGAACTCAAATGCTTGTGACAGAATGTGAGGTCAAATGTGTTAAGCATTCTCTTTGCAACTCTTTTCTATCTAAGTTGAATAATATTTTATTTTTGCAAGCGATATGGTGATAGAGATGTAGTTTTCACAGTATTAGGCTACCAATAGTTCCTAAATTTAACTAGTTTCGTTGTCTAGTTTTTATGAGTTTTTAATAATAAGTTTTTAACTAGAGGATTACTGCTTGGCTCAATTGCTTGTCAATTTGAACCAAATGGGGAGGGGCAGTGGCTCTGATTTAGGTATCACATGTTTCTTAAGAAATGTTTTATTGGCTGTATTTGAATCTGCTATGCTATATAAATTGTTTTGATTTTACTATTTTTTATAATATCTGAAGAAGCGGTGTGGCTCACCGCGAAAGCGCTCATAATAAACTTGTTCTTGACGCCAGAGTCCTTTTGATATATCATCTGATACGGGCCTACCAGAGGATTTATTTTATATTTGTTCTTTAATAGAATATTTTATCATATATTCCAGCATTAGCTGTTGGGACATTTGTGGTTATTTTCTACCTCCACGATTGAGTGGTAACAGCTCCTTCCATATTTGGTTTTTTGGTTTATTCAATACTTATTTACGGTCTTTGGGTGTTTTTGATATATATATATATATACATACATATTTGTATATGTCTCTGTCTGCAACCACACACACACACACACACGTATATATATATATATATATATATATATATATATATATATATATATATGTGTGTGTGTGTGTGTGTGCATCTGTAAAGCAATGCATACCCCGCGCAAACGCACTTACACATGCTTACTGGTGTTTATATATGCTTGGACCTGCTTACTAGTGCCTTATTCATTATGACACTGACACTTCGCTCCAGTTAACTTTTAATTGATATTTTTCAGGGTATACAGCGGACAGATGTAGCAATATGTTCATGTACAGATTACCGATGGTAAATGGTATGTGATGCAGTGGGATTCGGTATGGGAATGTCTGTTCGTTAGGCGGTTGCTCTAACCAATACACTATTGCTGTGCTGCTTCATTTGCATATATACCCATATACCCATTGCTCCTGGTTCCCCAAATACACACCCCAACGCCTCCCTAACACTGCAGTCATCCATTCTCCAGTTGGATTTGCTGTATATCCACACCACTACACATTGGCCACTCCCTACTCCTACAGACCCATCCCATCGGTTGACTCACTCCATGTATCCTCAGAACCCCCAAACGTTTAGTCCACAAACATTGTTGACATGAGCGACCAAAAGAATACTATTCGCAATTTTTGGGTTGTCCCACATGGGACACGCATGTGTTTATGTCAAGATTAGACTCTATACTTCATTACATCCTTACTCCCATTAACATGACACTACAATAAATTAATAAGTATGACTATGTGATAACGCACACGTTAAACATGAGAGCCTAATTATGTACGTGTTTGGCGTATTTCTTTTACAAATAGACTGGTTCAGTAATTGGCGTTGCCGTAGCAGGCAGATAACAGAAATGATTCCATGTGTGGGAAAGTCCTCACATTTGATTTTTTTCAGCACAGCACTGACTTCGGACATTGTACACACTTCTGTGTTTTAGCAGTTTTGTCCCATCCCTCTTCTGCACAACCTATTATTCTATCTACTGTTGAGGTTTGTAAGGGCACATTCATGTTATTTTTGTCTGCAAATGGAATGAATGTGTTACAGAGAATGTACTTCTACATATTGATGTCTGCATGTGTGTATGCATATATAATTATAACGAACTCGCTGACCTCCGCGGGGTGGTCCAATTAGAACCAGCCCATCCAACCCTGGCACGCCTGGCTCCATAATTTCATACTCATAGTTCCTCCACCCCACCCGCACGCATACCATCCATTGTCCACTTGTTATCGCAGCCATGACGCACCTCCAAACTTTCTTGGACACTCTTGTATGCTTAGCATACAGTTCGGTATCCACGGACACTGAATTACAGACTTAGTATTAGGGGCAGGCTCTACTAGTAGACATAGTAGGTCTTGCAAGTGTCGGAGCATGTTTACGCCTCCGTAGAGCACTTGTACACCCCCTCTGCACTCGCACACATTTCTTGTGCGTGTCGAGGGTGCGGCGGCACGCCCTCATACATATTCATATGGCGCTGCTGCACCATGTGTAGTGAGGACGCTCGGCTCAAGGCTAAAACCATCCTTGCACTGAGTTTCTTGAATCCCTAGGATTATCCAGTTAATAGCAACATATTTCACCTTCTCCACAAATGTTGAAGTTTCCAGTGTGACATAACCCAGCCAAAAAGCAAAAAGAGTTTAAAAAGCTGCAAATGACAAGGCACATAAATCAAAGTTATGTAAGAATTGACACACTTTTTAGCTAAGTCAGATCAGAAAAGTTTAAATACATCAGCACATTGCATAAATATGCTAAAGAATACTACAGTAAAGACACCAATAAATGTTTGGTTTAAAGTTAAAAACTGGGTACAAGAGTCTAAAAAACTGTGTTCCAGAAATGTTCATTTAAAGTTAAATTTATTAGTTCAAGAATGTTACATCTTTCCAGATGCAAAAGGGTTAAATCACAGAAGAACACTGCAACTGACACATTGTCTCATGATTCACAGAATGAGTCGGCTTCTATCAGTATGGTTTCAACACACATTCTTGATTACAGGCTTCAGAAATCAGTGTAAATAACGCATCACATGTAATTCAAAATACAGTATTAAGTAACAGGATTTGCACATACAGACAGCAACACAATCAATGTGCGTAACATGCTGACTTCCTGACCAAACAAAGCAACCATTTGCAATGCCTCAAATTCACATTATTTCAAATACATATGTTCAGAATGTCATAAATTCTAGTTTACATGTAATTCAAAGTACAGAGTTAATTGCAGTATTGTAAATATAGACATAAACACAGTCAGTGTATGTAACATGCATATTTCCAGACCAAATTAAAAAAAAAAAAAAAAAAAACATTTGCTAAATCTCAGTTTCATGTTACTTCAAAGACAGATGTTCAGAATGTAATACATTCTAGTTTCTTGTTTTCAAAATCCAGTGCAAATAATGCACTGAGGGGGATAAGAGAAATCAGAATGCAGATTTTGATCAGTCTGATAAAGTAAACATGATCATAAATGATATAGGGCCCGATTTACGAAAGCTTGCATGGAGTTGTAGAGTAGAGTAAATGTCAGACAGCCAATATGTCTGCCGAGCGATCCAGCAACAGCCGGCAAGGGCGTGCATGAGAGGTTATAAAGCTACTCTTGTACGGACAGTGTCATGGTATGCAAATTACCTCATTTGCTGCTGAAAGCTATGCAAATGAGGTAAATTTGCAATCCAGGAAACATAACGTGGAAGACTAGTGTTATTTGCAGAAATGTACTCCGTTGGCAATGGAGTACCGTTCTGCAAACTGCTAAACGGAGCTATGACAGCTCCAAATAAAGGATGCATCCAGTTGAGGAAGCATGCCAATGGCCAAATATAAGGCCATTGGCATTTTTAAATGTTTAAAATTATTAAAATCTAATTTTTTTCGATGTTTAAGCATAGCGCAGCACCGTGCAAACGTGCGGCACTTAAAAAAACAAAATAATTTCAAAATAGCCAAAAATAGGCATTTTCACTAAAAAGCTTATCCTGCCATGCAGGTGAATGGCAGGCTGAAGACAACATGGCCACTGAGTACTGGTTGCTAAGGGGGGCAAGCTCAGTGTGAGAGATGTAACCAAGCATTAGTAGGCAATCCTATGCAAATGAGGATAAGGATAGTGAATCCCAATTTTCCCCAGCATGTGAGACATGTCCCAAGAGTGTAAGTGTAGGAGTAGGTGAGTAGTAGAGTAGAAGATAGGTGACATCATGAGGGGGTATGTCAGAAAGGCTGCATGTTTATTGGAGCACAGTGTCCTGTGTGTGACCCGAGTTGCACAGGATTGCAAGAGGCGTGTCTACAGTTGTCCTTTTTGAAAACCAGAAACCAAAGGTATACGCCGTGAAAATATCTGAAATTTCTTGCAAACGGGCTCGCATGTGCACGTGTTTGCGCTTGTTTGCATGGCGCTGCCCTGGGCGGAAACAGAAAAGGGAAAAGAAGTAGTAGGAAGTTAACCAAGGAGAACTAGCAGAGCTGCCAGGTGAAATATATCAGAATCAGCCAATTACACAGGCAGCAGACTAGCCCAGCAAAGCCCTTTAAACTCTGCAAACAGCATTCTTCCCTGTTTTTTTCCAAAAACTCTGCAACACTGCAGTATACAAAGAGGGAAAGCTTAAAAACTTTAAAGTCAGACAACATGTTAGGGGCTGCTCTTGTTATCATAAACCAACATGTGCAAGGTGCTGAGGGTGGTGATGTTGTGAATGCTGTTGAGCAACTCAGTGAGGAGATGTTGAACAGTGTACAGACCCAGGGTAACCTACCAAGGGCTACATGAGCTGGAGATAGTGGAGCGCTATAGGGTGGACAGAGACCTCCTGCAGCAAATTGTTGAGCTGTGCCAGCCATGCCTCACACACACAACCAACAGAGGGGAACCCATCCTAGTGGATACCAAGGTATGTGCTGGCCTAAGAATACTAGCTACAGGTACCATCCAGAGACCAACTGGTGATATGATGGGGATTTCACAGGCATCAGCATCCAGGGTACTGCACCAGTTCCTGGATGCCATGTCAGCACATGTCGGTGAGCACGTATATTTCCCAATTTCCGTGAGGTATTGGCCAGCAATATGCGTCTTTTCCACCAATTAGCAAAATACCCTGAGGAAGTAGGTGCAACAGACTGCACATACATACACATAAAAGCACCACCCGGTGAGCAGGGTAGGGTCTACATCAACCGCAAGAGCTTCCCCTCCATCAACTGCCAGGTCGTGTGTGATGCCCAGGGCATAATAAAGAATGTGTGTGCTGGCTGCCCTGGAAGCTATCACGATTCCCACAACTGGCACAGTTGTACCAGAGAATTGCCAGTGGGGACATCCCTGACAGTCACCTAGTGGGGGATACTGGATACGCACTGGAGCCGTGGCTGATGACACCCATCAGAAATACACATACACCCGAACAAGAACTCCATAATAAGGCACACGCACAAACAAGAAACATTATTGAGCTTGTGTTTGGGATGCTCAAGTCACAGTTCCAGTGCCTGGACACATCTGGTAGAGCCTTGCAGTACTCACCAACTACATGTACCCAAATTGTCATGGTATGTGCCATGCTACACAATATGATCCTGCGAAAACAGCTGCAGCAGGAACAGCATGGGGCAGGGCCAAACAGCCCCCCACCATTTCCAAGCCTGCACAGGCACAGCGTGACTCAGAGGAGGAACAACCTGAGCCTGCCCCAGTAGGCAGAAGGAGGCGTGCCCAGTACGCATAGCACATACACTGACTCAGTAGGAACCCTGGAAATGACACCTCTCTCGGACTCACACATACAGTAAAATGGATGTCTAACTTGACACTACCTGTTTTCAAACATGTATATGGAGTGTTCTATGTGCATCCGACATAGGCAGCCCTGTAGCACCACCTGAGGCATGAGTGCCCTATTTTACACAATATAAAGCACTGCTATGCACATTTTACCAGTATTGAGCATATTTAAATCCAATTGCGTGTAGCTGCTCACCGTGCTAACCAGCGCAACGTCGGGCAACGTTGACCAATGTTGGGCAAAGTCGGGCAAGGTTGAGCAAAGTCGGGTTAACATGCTCACACCTGCTTTACTGTTCCTGAAGCAGTCTGGTCAGCCCAGCAGGAAAATAAAAAGCAGTGACAGAGCTCGAACTCAGGATACTGTGCACTATAGTCACAGTACTGAACCACTAAGCCATGACAGCATTTCACTGGCACAGACACAAATTAACTCACTGACGCATACCAGTTTGGGGGGGGGTCACATACCTAACAGTCACAGTCAGCAGGACAAATGTAGACAAACGCAAACAGAAACAAATGCTGTATCATGCCCTCTGAAGAGGCATATGAGTAACCTCCCCCCAGGCCTATGCATACAGATAACAGCAGGCCAGGCAGTGTGATGTGGATTGGGTATGCTATGAAGTCACAAACTAATATGCGTGTAATTGGAAGCCAAGGTCTATAGTGCAGTGGTATGCCTCAAGCCAGTAAGATAGGCAACAGTACAGACTGAAATGGAGTACCTGACATAGCAGTGCAGGCCTAGCAAATGTGTACAAGTGTCAGGTGAACTCTTCATCCAATGTACACCCACAGTAACAATCAGGTGTGCCCCCCGGGTAGAAATGTGCAAATAATAGCTGTCCCCGCTGTATGTAGAATGACTCATGGAAGCCCTGCAGGCACACTATGCCTCCTGTCGATGCACAACACAAAGGTGAGCCCTGAAGTAAAAAACAACTTGATTTTCACACACATATAGTATATATGCTCATACTGTGCATGCTCACACACAAACAAATTTAGCAAATTTCAGTCAGCAACATACTGAAAGGTCATACTGGGTATGCTCACACACTTAGGCCATGTTTGAGTACAGCAGTGGGTCACACATATCTGGCAGTTGCAGTTCTAACTCCAGACACTTGTCACTATTCACCAATCCTGCCTTGTGCACACACTGATATAAAAACAGACCCATATAATATATTGGACACCTGTCATAATCAAACTATGTACTCCAAGTACTTAAGTTGTCCAAAGAAGATCAATAATACTCCGATCAGTATCATCAAGAAACAATGAGCACTCCTAACATTATCCAAGCCTTGGGCAAAGAGTCCATAGAGAACCATGAAGCTGTCTTTCGCTATGTCATAAATATCAATGCAAACTGTAAATGAATACATGTACATGACTGATATTGACATCTTGTCAGATAGGTTCATACATATTTACTCCCTTCTCACTGACAAAAGGGCCCATTATCATACCTGGAGATTGTGAAAACCCAGAAATCACACATACAATGGTTAAACAGCTCTTTCCAAACCTAAACACATGGCGTGTATGGGATAACATGGTTTTCCCTGGCTGTGTCATATGTGAACTCCAAAACAAACAGACCCTGCACCTGAACAGTCTGTTGAGACTCACCGTCTGTACAGGATATGAAACTGTTGAATGGGTTACAACAATGTTTGGCACACTCCACGAGTGTTGGTGCACAACAGACCATGGGTACTATAGTCTTAAAAGCCTAATAAGCCTGATGTGCAAGGCCATGGAGTCCATCATTATGGAACTCAAACAGAGCTATTGAGAGCCTACAAACACCCACACCTACCCATTTTGGTTTGGTCGGGGCAGATCATGGTTCCTAAACCTGCTAGACAGTTTTCAAGGCAGTCACCCAGGACATGCATCAATGAAATGAGCTACACATGGCCTACATAGACCTTGGAAAGCCCTTTTCCAACATCCCACACACATGTTGCATCCACAAAATCAACAACCTGTGCATAAACACCTATGTCATCTGATGGATTGCCAACTGGGGCACAGATAGCGCCCACAAGGTAAGAATTGTGGTCTCCTGTTCAAGATGGTAACAACTGCTGTCCCCCATGGCTCAGTCCTGGGACCCCTCCTGTCTGGTGTATACTTTTCAGAAATACAGTCAAACATGAGGGCTATATTTAGCAAGGCTTGTGGATGACTGCAAAAAGGTTGTCATAATCAATGTTTGGGACAATAGAGACATCCTTAAAAAGGGTCTCAGTCAGACAGATGTGGTGTCAAACTTATGGGCTCGAGCTACAGTCATACAAATACCACATAGGTGCCAACACCCTAAATATGGAGGCAATAATAAGGGATCTATGGACACATGTGGATAGTCATCACTACTTCCCAAAACGCATTAACAAAGTGGTTAGAAAATTATGCTATATGTTCCCACAAACTGCCAAGGTCTTTACATGTAGGTCAAAGGAGGTTCCCTCTACTCATCAGTCATCAGACCCATCATAGAGTACCACAACACACTTGTGATGAATCTGACTAGGCACATTCAGCAGCTGGAAAGACCACTGACGTACCTCAACAAGAGCATTACTGGCCTCAAAGAGTTGCCCCATGCAACAAGACAGAATTTAACTCAATCTGTACTTTGTTGCATACTGTGTACTCAGGTGATCTCTGCCCAACAGACAGGTCCATGTCCAATGCAGAACGGATGTACATGTGCTATCTGAAGTAACCCCAAGCTCACTGTACTACATGCTCTAGGGATATCATCATCACAATAATAAACAGAACATGTTGGAGGGATACATTAATAACTCACAGACTTTCCTTTCTTTGGAACAGGCTCCCTCCCAACCTACATTAAGCTGAGTCCCTCACTGATACTCTTTCAGTGGAGCCTTGAGTGTATGTGAAACTGAACTGTCGCACCATGGATCACTTCATCAGCTCTACTACACAGAGGCCTAGGGAACTAACTCCATGGGTGGTGATAGCTGCACACACTGGCCATACTAACATATGCCTTCAGGCAGATAGTCTATTACCTACCTATGTATATATAAATATATATATATATATATATATATATATATATATATATATATACAAAAGCTGGATGGGCAGAGATGTGTATAAGAGGGTGAACATGACAGGGAGCCATCCAGGACTGTCCCACCCGGCACACATCCCAATGGCACAAAAGACATGAGGTGCACATCTCACCCAGTGTACATAACAGCCACCAATATCTGTAAGCATTAGTGTATGCGGTCTATGTGCCTGCTGTACAACATGACAGTACAATGAACTACATATCTACTATCTGTACACATATACCTGTCACAGTCTACTACATACCTATGAACCTATCTTCAATAAGGCATATGTTAGCCTAGGCAAGTTGAGCAGCTTTCACCACCCCATTGGGTAGTCTCCCAAGCCCTCGTTCTTATAGCTAGTACCCTAAGCCCCTTTCCAGTGGGGCTGCTGATGTGATTCCTGGCGTGAATTGTCTGTTTCATATCAACTCATCAAGGTTCCTATTGAAGAGGGTCAGCGAAGGGCTCTGTCTGATGTACATTGGGACTCTGTTCCACAGTAAGGCAAGTGTCTGGGATGGTACTCTATCCCACCAGCATGTTGTATTCATTGTTGTGATGAGGCTCATATCCCTGGAGTGTGTAGGGCGACTCAGTTTTGTTATCTGTAGATGGAGCATGCTCAACAGTTATGTGTTGGACATGGCTCTGTATGTTAGGCAGAGTGTGCCTCTGAGTAGGCGGTACGCAACGAAGAACAAATTTAGTTTTACCAGTTGTGTTGCATGCCAGTAATCCTCTTGGTGATGTACCTCTGTGGTCTCTACAGCTGCTGGATATGCGTAGTCGAGTACATCCAAAATGGTGCATTGTACTCAATGATGGGTCTGATGACTTGAGTAGAGGGCCACCACTACCTCTTCAGATCCTGATCCAAACCCTTTGTTGATTAGGTGGGCCACACAGGATTTCCCAATCACTTTGGCAACATGGTTGTCAAAGGAAAGATGACTATCTACTTGTGTCCCCAAATCCCTTATTACCTTGTCAGTTTTAAGGGGGTAACACCTATGTGGTAGTTTGTGTGTACCTTGTTTTCACCAAAGGGGATCACTATGCATTCCTCCACATTGAGCTTGAGGCCATGATTCTGTCACCACACATCTGTCTCAAGAGTCCCTTCTGGAGAATATTTGTGTCATCCGGGGAATCTATTATGGAAAACACTTTACATTTCCCAGCAAACTTAGTCAACCACAACCTCCTGTGTTGGCATGTACATCTGAGAAGTCTACACCAAACAGGAGGGACCCCAGGACTGAACCCTGGGGGCCACCAGTTGTTATCGGTGTAGAGTCTGACATGTAGCCAGCAACTCTTAGTTTGTGGAATCTATCTGTGAGCCAGTTTGCAATCCATCTTGTGATGTATGGATTCATGCCCAGGCTGGTGAGTTCATCTATGATACCTGACTGGGGAATGGTGTCAAAGGCTGTAATGAGGTATAGGTAGGCTGTGTTGAGCTAATTTCAATCATCTGTAGCCTGGGTAATGGTCTCAAAGAAATCCACCCAGTTTAAGAGGTGTGATCTGCATATGATGAAGCTGAACTGTGTGAAGGTTCACAATCTCTTTATTGTTGACTTCCATTATGATTGGCTCCATTGCCTTAAAGAGCAGACTCATCAGGCTCACAGAGCATGAATGCCATGGGGTTTTTGTGGCCCCACCCCCGTGGAGTGTGAAGAATGTTGCTGTGCAGCATTCTATGGGTACATATCCTGTACAGAGCATGTAGAGAGAGGTGTAGGTATCCTTGATGAATATGGATACATCCCCACCCTATGTGCTATGATCCAGGTCTTGATGCTGGAAGGTATGGAATGAGTAGTATCCTGGTAGTGCTAGGTGTGCTCTCTGGAGCCTTGAACTAGGTTTCTGTTACTGCACAGATATCAATATTCTCCATAATGAGATGTGCCTCGTGTGTGTGCATCTGGAGGCTGAGAACTCTGGCAATGAGTAGCATTTAGCTAATTTTGTGGTTATTTGTGTTGGTTATGGGGTTTGGTTTGTCCTGAGTGACACACCTGAAGTCAACGGCTCATTGGTCCCATCTGACCATAAGCTAATTACCTTAAAGATCCACATTCTGGACCCACCCACATTAAGGAAACCATGTTAAAAATGCCTCCGAAGCCAACTTCATGCTTCTTAAGACAGAAGTGCTGAACTTCAAGACACCCATGCATATGGACAATACTGTTAAGACGACTGAATCCTTCACAATTGCACTTTATAAGCACTTACATGAGTGCATGCATCGCTCTATCCCAAACAGAACCAAGACGCTATCCTCCAAGAAAAGGAAGCCAATCTGGTGGTCCCCTGCCATAAACAAACTGCACAACAGAAGGAAGAAACTGTTGCAAAAGAGGGTAAAATCCCATGAGTGGAGGAGCTCCCTGGTCAGCCTCAGGAAGAAGCTGTGATCCCTGATAAAATCCTCCAAAGCTAGTTACGAAAACAAAGTCGACCACTGATTCTAAAGACATCCACAAAGCATTTTATAGCTATGTCAAGAATCTCAATGGCAACACTCAGATCTGCTCTGAGTTACAGCACAATGGCACTAAATATACAGACCCAACTGATATTGCCAACAGCCTGGCAGATAGGATCAGTGTTAACTTTACCCCCCTCTAACCCATGAAAGAGCACATCTCTATACCGGAAGAATGCAAAGTTGCTGTCATCATGGCTGCACAGGTAAAGACCACTCTCCAAATCCAGGAACACAGCATCCATGGGACCAGATTACATCCCAGGCTGCATTCTACACGAACTACAAAACGAACTGGCACCACACCTACATACCATGTTCAATCATAGCCTCACCTCAGGCTTTGTGCCTGCTGAATGGCGCACAGCGACGGTTATCCAACTACACAAGGGGGGAGCCACCACAGACCCGGGGAACTAGCGCCCATTAGCCTGATGAGCCTGGTCTGCAATGCCATGGAACGTATCATCATGGAACTTATAAACAATGACATTGTTAATCTCCAAACTCTGGACCACAACCATTCTGGGTTTGTAAAAGGCAGATCATGTCTCCTAAACCTGACAGACTTCTTTGAAGCAGTCACCAAAGCCATAGACAAGAGTAAGGTGGTTCACGCAGCCTATCTAGATCTTGCCACGGCTTTCGACACCATCCCCCACTCTGGAATTATGGATAAACCCACTAAACTAGGTATAAATGTCTATGTCACAAGATGGGTTGCCAACTGGCTGACTGACGCAACCCACCCTGTGAAAATAGCAGATTCCAAGTCTGACTTCGGAGCAGTGACAAGTGGAGTACCACAGGGTTTAGTCCTGGGTCCTGTCCTGTTTGGTATCTACTTCCATGAAGTACAGGTTAACATGGAAGGTCTCTGGCTAATGAAGTTCCCAGATGACTGCAAACTAGCAGCTATAATCAAGACTACTAACTATGTGGACATCCTACAAAAGGGCCTCACTGAGACAGATGCCTGGTGTCAAACAGATGCCTGGTGTCAAAGCCATGGCCTCAAGCTCAATGCCAAAAAGTGCATTGTCATCCCCTTTGGTAAAAACACTGTACCCATGAACTACAACATAGGTGGTAGTATACTCAACACCAAAAGTGTGATAAGATACCTTGGGACACAGGTGGACAGTAGACTCTCCTTTGATAATCACATCGCCACAGTAGTCAGGAAATCCTTCTACGTGGCATACCTCATCACAAAAGGTGTCTCATGAAGAATAAAAGAGGTCATTGTTCCCCTCTACTCATCACTCATTAGATCCATTATAGAGTACAATGCCCCTTTTGCTATGTACCTCACAAGACATCTACAACAACTGGAAAGCCTGCAGAAATACCTCACAAAGAGGATTAGCAACCTCAAATACATGCCATACACAAACCGTCTCAAAACACTACAGCTTTACTCTGTCGCATATCGCCTACTCAGAGGTGATCTCTGCCTAACATACAAAGCTATGTCAAACACTCTGTTGGACACGCTCCACTTAAAGAAATCCCAATCCCTCTGAGCGTCGGCCCCAAAACCCAAACTGAAATACTAAAGGAGGGGGTGTATCCATTTTTGTAAAGGATACCCACACCTCCAGGTTAGTGGCACAGCACGAGGCCTTGGAGACCATGCAAGTGCAACTAACATTGGGCAAAGCTGCTTATCAGATCGTAGCCTGCTATAGATCACATACCTTGTCTCAGGACCCTCACTCAGTATTACTGGGAAATATAAAGGTCCGACCAAACACCATGATATGAGGAGATTTCAACTACACAAACAATGACTGGGAGAATTACTCGAGTACAAAGTCCTTTGCCCTATGCTTCCTAGAGTTTATAAACTCAAACGGCCTGGAACAGCTGGTCACCACGCCCACTAGAGGTGACAACATACTGGACATGATCATCACCAACATGGAGGATCAGTGTTCCACACCAGAGGTAAACCCCTCGCTGGTAATATCAGATCATGAAGTAATCACACTGGACATCCACATCCCGACCCCCCCCCCCCAAGTCAACAAAACCACTGTGAAAAACTTTTCAAAAGCAAACTTCACACTTCTCAAGACCGAAGTGGAAAGATTCAAAGCCCCCTTGCTACAGGATAATGCTATCCAATCTGCAGAATCCTTTACAAGTGCATTCTATGAGCATCTACAGGGATGCATGGATCGAGCCATCCCAATTAAAATCAAGACTCACTCCTCCAAAAAGAAGAAACCAATCTGGTGGTCCTTGCCTATAAATAAGCTATACAACAGAAGGAGGAAACTAACACATGATAGAGCAAAATTCCAAAAAGGAAAGGCATCACTGATCATTATTAGCAAGAAACTATGACCGCTCATAAAATAATCCAAGTCCAGTTTCTAAAGGAAAATTGCCAAGGAATCTAAACATAACCACAAAGCCTTCAAAGTCAAGAGGAGAAGGTAAACACTTGCACCACACCACACTCAATCTCAAAATACACTCACTCAAGGCACTCCTTAAAATGGAGAACATCAACATCTGTGCAGTGACTGAGACCTGGTTCAAGGCTCCAGAGAGCACCCCTGCACTACCAGGCTATAACTCATACCACACTTTTCAGCCATGTAACCTGGACCGGAACACCAAAGGCGGAGGTGTATCCATATTCATTAAGGATATCCACACCTCCAGACTATTTGCTCAGCATAATGCAGCCAAGGTTATCCAAGTGTAACTAACTCTGGGCAAAACTGCAATCCAAATTGTGGCTTGCTACAGATCACCCACCATGCCCCAGGATTCCCACTACTCTTTTCTTGATGTACTGGAAAATATTAGGGTTCAACCAAACACCCTAATAATGGGCGATTTCAACTACCCCACCATTAACTGGGAAAACTAGTCATGTACCAACTCCTTCACTCAACGCTTTCTGGAATTCATAAACTCCAATGCCCTGGATCAACTTATCCACACCCCCACCAGAGGCAACAATATCCTAGATCTAGTCATTACCAATATGAGTGACCAGTGTTCCACACCTGAAGTCAATGCCTCATTGGTCCGATCCGACCATAAGCTAATTACCCTAGATATCCACATCCTGCCTTCACCCCCCCGATTAAGGAAACCATAATAAAAAATGTCTCCAAAGCCAACTTCATGCTTCTTAAGACAAAAGTGGTGAACTTCATTACACCCATGCAGATGGACAATACAGTTACGACTACTGAATCCTACACAATTGCACTTTATAAGCACTTACATGAGTGCATGGATCGTGCTATCCCAAACAGAACCAAGACGCTATCCTCCAAAAAAAAAAAGGAAGATAATCTGGTGGCCCCCTGCCATAAACAAACTGTACAACAGAAGGAATAAAACTCTTGCTAAAGAGAGTAAAATCCCACGAGTGGAGGAGCTCCCTGGTCAGCCTCAGTAAGAAGCTGCGATCCCTGATAAAATCCTCCAAAGCTAGTTATGAAAACAAAATTGCCACTGATTCTAAAGACAACCACAAAGCATTCTATAGCTATGTCAAGAATCTGAAAGGCAACACTCAGATCTGCTCTGAGTTACAGCACAATGGCACTAAATATACAGACCCAACTGATATTGCCAACATCCTGGCAGATAGGTTCAGTGCTAACTTTACCCCCCTCTCACCCCCTTAAGAGCCCATCTCTATACCGGAAGAATGCAAAGTTCCTGTAATCATGGCTGCACAGGTAAAAACCACACTCTCCAAAGCCAAGAACACAGCATCCATGGGACCAGACAACATCCCAGGCTGCATTCTACATGAACTACAGAACGAACTGGCACCCCACCTAAGTACCATGTTGAATCATAGCCTCACCTCAGGCTTTGTGCCTGCTGAATGGCGCACAGCAATGGTTATCCCACTCCACAAAGGGGGAGCCACCACAGACCCCAGGAACTACCGCCCCATTAGCCTGACGAGCCTGGTTTGCAAGGCCATGGAACGTATCATCATGGAACTTATAAACAAAGACATTGGTAATCTCCAAACTCTGGATCCCACCCAGTTTGGGTTTGTAAAAGGCAGATCATGTCTCCTAAACCTGACAGACTTCTTTGAAGCAGTCACCAAAGCCGTAGACAAGGGTAAGGTGGTTCACACAGCCTATCTAGATCTTGCCAAGGCTTCTGACACCATCCCCCACTCTTGAATTATAGATAAACTCACTAAACTAGGTATAAATCCCTATGTCACAAGATGGGTTGCCAACTGGCTCACTGACAGAACCCACATTGTGAAAGTAGCAAACTCCAAATTTGACTTCAGACCAATGACAAGTGGAGTACCACAGGGTTCAGTCCTGGGTCCTCTCCTGTTTGGTATCTACTTCTCTGAAGTACAGGCTAACACAGAAGGTCTTTGGCTAATGAAGTTCGCAGATGACTGCAAACTGGGAGCCATAATCAAAACTCCCAACGATGTGGACATCCTACAAAAGGGCCTCACTGAGACAGATGCCTGGTGTCAAAGCCATGGCCTCAAGCTCAATGCCAAAAAGTGCACTGTCATCCCCTTTGGTAAAAACTCTGTACCCATGAACTACAACATTGGCGGTAGTATACTTAACACCGAAAGTGTGATAAGAGACCTTGGGACACAGGTGGACAGTAGTCGCTCCTTTGATAATCACATCGCCACAGTAGTCAGGAAATCCTTCTACGTGGCACACCTCATCACAAAAGGTTTCTCATACAGACAAAAAGAGGTCATTGTTCCCCTCTACTCATCATTCATTAGACCCATTATAGAGTACAACGCCCCTTTTGGTATGTACCTCACAAGATATCTCCAACAACTAGAAAGGCCGCAGAAATATCTCACAAAGAGGATTACCGGCCTCAAACAGATGGCCTATGCTGACCGTCTGAAAAAACTCCAGCTTTACTCCGTCGCATATCACCTACTCATAGGTGATCTCTGCCTAACATACAAAGCTATGTCAAACTCACAGCTGTTGGACATTCTCCATTTAAAGAAATCCTAATCCCTCCGAGCTACACGCTCTAGGGACCTAAACCTTGTCACCAAAATAAACAGAACATGCCGGAGGGATAGATTCTGGAATAAACTACCTATATATATCAAACAAAGCTCCTCATTAGCACTCCAAGAAAAATCTTGATGATTGGATGGGAAATAGGAAATTCACCCCGGGGATCACCTCTGTGGCTCTGCTCGACAGTGGCACAGGAAAATAATTGTCTTGGGTGGCAAAAGCCAGGGTACCTTTTTGGCTGGGCTTGTATAGGCCCCAGGGCCGATAGCCTAGTACCTACCTATGAGCTATATCAAACATTTATTTGGCAACTCTCAGATATGCTTTCCGCTACTGCAAAATGGCAAAAAATACACTGAACCAATTGACATTGCCGACATCCTGGTGGCCAAGTTCAGTGCAAACTTCACCCCCCTCATCCCCAAAAGAGCCTGTGTCCTTCCCAGAAGAATGCAGAGCCCCAGACTTCATGGACATGCAGGTAAAAACAGCCTTCTCCAAAGCTAAGAACACAGCATCACTGGGACTGGATGGTGTCCCAGGCTGCGTCTTACACGAGCTCCAAAAGGAACTAAACCCTCACCTACATTCACTGTTCAGACTCAACCTTACCACAGGCTATGTACCCAAAGAATGGCGTACAGCAACAGTCATCCCTCTCCACAAAGGTGGTGCCACAACAGAACCTGGGAACTATCACCCTATAAGCCTGACCAGCCTGGTCTGCAAAGCTATGGAGCGAATTATCATGGAACTCAAACAGAGACATTGGGAACCTCCAGATACTGGACCCTACCCAATTTGGCTTTGTTAAAGGCAAATCCTTCCTCCTAAACCTAGTTGACTTGTCTGAAACAGTTACCAAGGCCATAGATGAAGGGAAGGTAGTCCACACAGCCTACCTGGACCTCACTAAGGCCTTTGACACCATTCCCCACTCTGGCATCATAGACAAGCTTACCAGCTTAAACATTAACCCCTATGTCACGAGATGGGTGGCCAAATGGCTCACGGATAGAACACACATGGTCAGAGTTGCAGGTGCCATGTCCGACTCTAAACCAGTCACAAGTGGCATCCCACAGGTCTCAGTCCTGGGACCTCTCCTGTTCAGTATATACGTCTCTGAGGTACAGGCAAGCAGGTGAGGGCTATGGCTGACCAAATTCCCAGATGACTGTAAACTGGGGGCCATAATCGACTCTCTGGCTGACACAGACATCCTCCAGAAAGGTCTTACAGATACAGATACCTGATGTTAAAACCATGGCCTCAAGCTGAATGGCAAAAAATGCATAGTCATCCCCTTTGGAAAAAAACAAAGTGCCCACAAATTACCACATAGGTGGTAATCCACTAGGTACGGAAAATGTAATTGGGGAACTGGGGGCCCAGGTAGATAGTAACCTCTCCTTTGATAATCACATTGGCAAAGTGGTTAGTTAATAGAGTACAATTCCCCATTTGGTATGCACCTTAATTGGCACATGCAACAGCTGGTAAGACCACAGAAGTACTTCACCAAGAAGATCATGGGCCTCAAAGAGATGCCCTATGCAGCTCGACTAAAGAAACTCCAGCTCTATTTGGTTGCTTGCTGCCTGCTCAGATGTGATCTATGCCTGACGTAAAAGGCCATGTCCAAACCGGAATTAATGGACATGCTCCACCTCAAGAAAAACAGATCTCTTAGAGCCACACGCTACAGTGAATTAAACCAAAGCAAAGCAATAAACAGGACGTGCTAGAGGAATAGATTCCTGTCCCAGAGACTTCCCTCACCCTGGAATAGAATCTCAGTTGATGTTAGGCAGAGCTCCTTGCAGACTCTCTTCAAGAGGAATCTTGATGAGTGAATGGGAAATTCTAAATTTACCCCTGGGATCACTTCGGTGGCCCTGCTAGACAGAGGCCCAGGAAACTAATTTAAAAGGGAGGTGAAAGCCAACACATTCTGGCTAGGCTTATAAATGCCCTTGGGCAGATAGCCTAGTACCTACCTATGAACCTACACGCTCTAGGGACCTAAACTTTGTCACCACAATAAACAGAACATGCCGGACGGATAGATTCCTGTCCCACAGACTTCACATACTCCAGAATAAACTACCTATCTATATCAAACAAAGCCCCTCATTAGCACTCTTCAATGAAAATCTTTATTATTGGATGGGAAATAGGAAATTCACCCTTGGGATCACTTCTGTGTCTCTGCACGACAGTGGCAGAGGAAAATAAATTTCTTGGGTGGCAAAAGCCAGGGTACCTTTTTGGCTGGCCTTGTATAGGCCCCAGGGCCGATAGACTAGTGCCTACCTATGAACCTTTGAGCCTTGCCTAAAAAAGGTAATATGGTGACAGCACGAGCCTTGGCCAGTATTCAGAAGCATAGGGGCGACAGGTGCAAACCATCTGTAGTGAAGCAACAAGGCTTGTCTATCATGTCATCACAGGCAGACAGAGACTGGATCCCCTTTGAATGACACCAGAAGCTCAGCCAATTGTTGAAGTTTATCATCTTTCTGTTATATTGCAGTATCATGTAGGTGAAGGTAAGATGCTACTCAAGGTTTGACCCTGTGTGCGCCAGCATGTGGTGCATCAACTCTTATATGATATGGTCATGGCCTATGCATACAATACACTCACAATACACCAAGTATGACAAGCCTGCTGAGGTTAGCAAATGTGAAAAAAACCTTTGTGCAAACTGTCAGCAAGTAATGTCTGTATTGCACCCTGTAACTCCATATTGCTTGCTGAAGTGTAAAGACGTATTTAGTTTGGAGTAAGAACTTGCCAACTGTGTGCGTCTCCCTGGGGAGAAGCAACCTTTTTGGAGACTACTCAAACACCTTAAAAGTGGTATACTCATCTCTGTCAAGTCTGATGTCACCATCCTACAAATATACCTGTGGAAAGGTGAAATCCCAGTAATGTGTACAGCGCGTTGTGTAAATGCGTACTGCTGTAGTATCATAATGTAGTTAGGTAGAGGTTTGAATCCTGCACTTGCAGAGTGTGTGTGTGTGTGTGTGTGTGTGTGTGTGTGTGTGTGTGTGTGTGTGTGTGTGTGTGTGTGTGTGTGTGTGTGTGTGTCTCCCCATGGGGAGGAGGAACCTTTTTGGAGACTACTCAAAAACCTTAAAAGTGATATACTCATCTTTGTCAAGTCCGATAATGTCACCATCCTACAAATGTAGAAAGGTGAAATCCCTGTAATGTGTATGGCGCGTCATGTAAATGCGTACTGCTGTAGTATCATAATGTAGTTAGGTAGGGGTTTGAATCCTGCCCTTGCCAACTGTGTGTGTGTGTGTGTGTGTGTGTGTGTGTGTGTGTGTGTGTGTGTGTGTGTGTGTGTGTGTGTGTGTGTGTGTGTGTGTGTCCCTGGGTAGGAACAACCTTTTTGGAGACTACTCAAACACCTTAAAAGTAGTATACTCATCTTTGTCAAGTCCAATGATGTTACCATCCTACAAACATACCTGTGGAAAGGTGAAATCCCAGTAATGTGTACAGCGTGTCGTGTAAATGCGTACTGCTGTAGTATCATGATGTAGTCAGGAAAGAGTTTGAATCTCGCACTTGCTGACTGTGTCTGTGCTCCAGGTGTGTGACACTGTTGGCCAATGTGGAGTGGGTTTTGATTTTTATTGTGTATGACATATCACAATGACAACTGTATGTGCATTACACATGTAAGGTAGCTGTGGGGCAAATCCATATACATACATGTGACCTCAAGTATTTCATAAGTGGGTACTCTGCTTTCTCCATGAACGCATGTGTTATCTTTGCTAGAGCATGCTGGCGCTTTCCAGACCTTAGGTCACTTCTGTATGCTGGTGACCAGCTTAGCCACTGCAGTGATCCCTGGGGCTATGGCTTCCGTTTCACATCCACTCATCACGGTTTCTATTGAAGAGTGCGAGTGAGGGTTTATGCTTGAGGTATATTTGAAACCTGTCCCAAAGCAAGCAAAGTCTGGCAAAGATGACTAATCATTATAGGTGTGCAACAACCTCTGTGGATCTGCATGCAAACCCTTTATTGCTTATGTGCTCCACAGAGGGATTTCCAAAACCTTTTGGTAATGAGATTATCAAAGGAGAGATGACTTAACACATGGCTCTATGTATACATTAGTACCTGTTCCACATTTTGGGGGCTACTACCCATGTGGTACTCTGGTGATACCGTGTTTTCTAAAAGTGGATAACTATGCTTTCTTAGGCTTATAGCTTTACAGCATGAGTTTGACACCAGGTATCTATCTGTATGATACCCTTTTGGAGGATGTCTGTGTCATCTGGAGAATAAAGTATAGCCCACAGTATGCATTTTCATCAAACGTGGGCAGACATATCCCTACTATGTTTGCTTGTACCTAAGAAAGCTATATGCCAAACAGGAGTGGTCCCAGGACTGAGTGCAGGTGAATACCACTTGTTACTGGCATAGAATGGAGGCTGCAAATGTTACTGTGTGTCCTACATCTGTGCGTCAGTTGTCAAGCCATCATCTAACAATCATTTATGGTCAGTCTGTTGAGGTTATGTCTAATACCAGTATGTGGGATGGGAATGATTTGCTGGTGAGCTATAGCTTGGTTGTGTTGACCTCCCCTCCCTCACCTATAGCCTTGTTGACTGGCTTGAAGTCTATTAGGTGTAGGAGCCATGATCTGGCCTCTAGAGAACCTAAGTTGGTATGGTGCAGTGTTTGCAGGTTCATAATGTCTCTGTTAACGAGTTCCATAATGCTGTGCTCCATAGCCTTCCAGATAACATTGGTCTGGCTTATAGGGTGAGAGATTCCAGGACCTGTTGTAGTTCTACCCTTAATCAATTTATGTTAACATTTGCACTGGGTGTGGCGTGGGTGGACAGGTATAAGAATAAGTATATTAGAGGGTCAGGCCAGGTTTGATGGTTAGTAGACCATGCCAGATAGGCAGGATTAAGTTGGTTTGTACATGTGCTGAGGAGGGATGCAGAGTATATTGTGAAATAGATGCTAAGGATGAAGCCGCCAGGTAACAGGAAAAGAGGAATGCCTAAGATGAGGTTTATGGCTGTGGTGAGACAGGACATGCAGGTGGATGGTGTGACAGCGCAAGATGCAGAGGGCAGGAAGACATGAAACAGATGATGTACTGTGGCGACCCCTAATGGGAGCAACTGAAAGGAGAAGAAGACATTGTAGCTCAACACTTGTGGACTGTGAACACCATTACCGTACGTCATTCCACATGTATGTAACCTGTATAGAGGCTCCATCTGGACAGAGCATTTAGGTGAGTGGTGACTTCATATGTCAGCTTGTGTATGACACAGCCAGGGACACTGTCCAGTACCACTGCCACTGTGGTGTGGACCTTGTTAAAGAGATGTTTTAACTAGAGTGTCTGTGAATCAGGTATTACGTTCTGCAGGTCTGGAAATGTGGCCCTTGTATAGTGACAGGGTGGTGAAATCCACATTTAAACTGTCTGACAAGGAATTGGTAATGTCAGTCAGATAAGTGTACTTTGTGACCATTTACATTAACTGTGACCCAATCTGAGATTTCCCATGTAGATTATGAACAACAGTAAAGACAGCGTTAGTGTTGTCTTTGGAATCATTGCCATTTTGTATTTTGAAGCTTGCCTTGTATGTTTATTGTTGTATCTTTCAGCTTTTCTCGGTTAGGGGTCGCCACAGCAGAACTCCAGTCCGCTAATGATTGACAGTAGATTTTTTACGTACTGAGTTGCCAGCCTTGATGCACAACCTTCAACGAAGGTACGCCCATTCACATGTCTCCACACAGAAGACGCTTTAGCTGAGAATCGAACAGGACAATGTCTTACTATGAGGCGACAACGCTACTGTAGCACCACCACCGCCTTGTATGTTTATTGAGGGATTGAAGTTTCCAAATGATACTGACCAGAGAGGTTATCCCTTCTTGGTATGTAACTCTTTTTTGGTATAACATCACACCTTCTATTATATATTTAGTTTATGGCAGGGGTGCATGAGACTTATGCACTTTTACTATATAACTGAGAGTTTCTTGTGTTTGTGATACCACAGTCCATGCAACCCTGTAGGTGAACAGTGTGCATTAATACAGGATTATGCAGCTGGGACACTGTTAACCTTAGTAATGCAAACCAATGACAGATGGGAACAACAGCATCACCCACAGCACAGTGTCAACCGGTGTCATACACACACATGCGTACTCAAGTTCCAAAACATGTGTAGTACAATGCATACTGGCCACCAATACAAAGTATGGAGTGTTAACACTGGCCAATACAGGGCATGTCACCATGCCCATGTATCCAATATGCACGTACATGCAGACAGTGCACCTCCACCATGTTCACAAATGTACACCTGCAAACCTGTGCTGCACACACCCCACACTTACTGTCCACTGTATAACACATGCTGACACAACTACACACATCAGCCAAGTGGCACATGGACAAACAAAACACAATTGGAATAAACACTGGTGGAAACAATACAACATTGATAATTACAGCTTTAATGCATTATGCCTGCTCAGCTACACCTTCAAGGATATCATTACACTTTACTGCTGACAACATGCTACACACATTCAACCATTGCTATACTTTATCAAAGTCACCCTGTGCATCAGCACCATGTTAGCCTGTTCCTGCATCAAAGTTACAGATGACAGGAGGTGGCACAGGTTTCACCATATGCACAGGGTGTGTTGTTGGTTTGCCAGATTCCTACACTGAGCCATACAATCGATATGTGTGTGTGAGTGTGTGCGTGAGGGCCATGAGTACTGTTATGGGCCAATGTAGATGTAATGTGTGCGGGTATGTGTTTGCCCTAGGTTTCTGGTTTATGTGTGCGTCTGCATGCACACAGTTCCACCATGTGGTTGTCATATACGGGGATTTGTGGGACAGCTACAGACTGTACCTGGCAGGCTTTACAGATCACCATCTCAGGCCACGGATACGGAACCTGTGCCTGGCAGGGGTGCTACAGACAGTATCAGGTACTAATCCAGACTGGGTACTATCCTCGGAGGTTGACATATGTCCACCGGATCCAGGTCCCTGCTGGGACTGGCCAGAGCCACATGCACGTGGTCTTCTAGGATGGTCCATGGGCAGCCCCCCCAACATTGCTGGGGCTGGTACTGGCACTACGGGAGTGGCTGTGACTTGCTGGACGTCCACGGCGACCTCCAGCTGCTGATATTGCTGGCATACGTCCACGTCAACGTTTCAACCGTCCTGACACATGGACATGACATTGTGTAGGACATCCAATGTCTCACTCCAATGTCTATCAATGACCTCAGTATAATTACGTATGGCATCCGCTAGGTCACGGATACTGCCATTTACAGAGGTGTTATGAGCCCTCTGTGCCCTTAGTCCCTATCTGGTGTACCTCTCCATTCGTGCCTGTGCCTCCATGACAGCCTGAAACATGCGTGTGGTTGAGAGAGTTGTGGCAAGTCTGCCAGGGGCATGATGACCAGTAGTGCTCTGACGAGAACCCCTGGGCATCTGCCTATGTGGTACCATTCCAGTCATCTGGCTATGGCTGCTGTGTCCTGATACATCTGTAATAGATAGCACAATGTCCTGGCCAGTGCCAACTATACACTGTCCTTCAGCTAAGGGCAATGGTGATGATGGATGTACAGGCAGTATGACTATGTGCATGGATGGGGTGGAGACTTGTGTACTGTCAACTGGTGGCCCAACAACAGACCCTTACAAACCTGCCTGTGCCTCAACACACCTATCCTTATGATCACTGTGTCTCAGTGACATCAGGTTCCCTGCTGTACTGAACCAGCCCCACCTCAGCACCTGTGAGAGGAAAACAGGAAACGCACTTTAAGACCTGAAAATGATGTCAGACCACATGCACACATATGCATGCACATGCATACGTGTACACATACAAATACTCTCATCCCTAAAGCAGACACACACACACACACACACACACACACACACACACACACACACACACACACACACACACACAAAACACCAGCAATCTCAGAACATACACAACAGAAGGTGATGGTGGGGTACAGTACAACAAGCAAAACAGTCATATCACACATGTCAGCATGCAGGACATGTGTTGCTCAACAGCATGCAGTGCAAGTGTAGATAGTCCTTGTTACTAACACTATACATGGCTTTGATGTATGTGTTTTGTTATTAGGCGATTGGCCTCCCCCTGGAATGCAATGCATACATGAACACAACATTGCTGTGCAAGTATTCAAAACTCTGTAATGTACTGTGCACCATAACTCACAGGTCTACATACCATGGCTGGATGTGTATCTGTGTGTCAGATAGGTATCTAATGCTGATTAAAGCCTCTGTGTCTTTAGCAAATAATTGTGGACACAGTTTTAGCACATGCATGATGAGTATTCACACGTCATCAGTGGTGCATGTATAATTGATGGAATACCATTCATCCACATACGCAATGTAAAGTGGTGAGTGTAGATCATATTGTGGACATGCCAGTGTCATCCATGACATGGCATGCTAAAACACAACTGCATATTTAAACATCACACATACCCAATGTGTGTCATATGACCTAGCCACTCAATATCATCACAAGACATATATGTGTCAGTTGTGCAAATGGTGATTGGTATGCATATTGTTTAGAGGTGCATATGTTTGCACACATACAACATTGAGGTGTACAGCAATGAAAGCTATGTGTAGTACTGTGGTTACAATAACTGGATGAGATATAGTACCATAGGCCATCATCATGAAGCATCATGTGGTCACTCGAGGCTACAAATATTTCCCAAACCAGCACTAATCATGCTGCACCAGAACTGTACTACTTTGGCTACACACACCATTTCACAATCAGTTGTTACATGGGTTTGTAAGGAGGTCAATAAGGAGCATTCCCTGACATGAATGTGTAGTGTGTTGCACAGTGTTTAAATGCCCCATGATAGGCCTCTACCCCTCAGGTATATTATGTGTAATGTGTGGATGAGATTTTGGATACTGGAGTGTGTCTTTACAGAGGGTTCATGAATCCTTTATGTGTAGCATGTTAAAATGCTCTGTGTATGACACAGTTGTGTATGTTATGTGCATGTTGAGTATCAACTTTGCCTATCCAATGGTCACTGCAGTGTAGCCACATTTGTTTGAGATGATCTGGGTATTGCATGTGTTTGAGGCAGCTAATCACATTAGTGGGATGTGCGTGGTCTTACACCAAACATGCACAGCATGCACTATGGGTAGGTGTGTTACATGGCCATTTCTTTAACAGCAACAGCTGTGCATATGGAATAAATTTGGAGGTAAATATGAAACATTCAACCCCTGAGAGAGGGGTGAGGACAACAAAGTATATGTTGTAATGCCAATTAAATTACATTTTATGTGCCCAGGGGACGTGTGCAAAATGGGCAGCTATGTATGGGGTGTAATTTTTTGGAAGCAGATTTACCTTTTTTTTTCAGGTGAGAGTGGAATGTGGGGTAGGGGAAGTAGGTATATTTGGGGAGGTAGGTTGGGGAGGTAAACAGACAAGACAAACAAGACACATACAGGGGCGGAATATGACACGTGGTGGGTGAACACCATTGACAGGGAGGGATGTTTGGAAATCACAAGCCCATGAGCCCACAGATGGCAACAGTGGAACTGAGGTCCCCACCCATGGGCAGTCACCACTGCACCTTCACAGCCCAGAGGGTGGCTGTACTGGGGGCTGTGTAGGAGGGGCAGGCT